>NW_026113568.1:0-17486 GCF_024323335.1 Lathyrus oleraceus
AACCCATGAAATTTAATTGAATTGTGGGAATGATGTAAATCTTGTTTTAATCCCATGAAATTTGATTGAATTGTGTGAATGATCAAGAAAATCTTGTTGTAAACCCATGAAATTAGATAGAATTTTGTGAATGATGCAAATGTTTGTTGTTAAATCTATGAAAATGTTGTTGTTAAACCCATGAAATTAGATAGAATTGTGTGAATGATGAAATGTTGTTGTTAAACCCACCATGAAATCTGATTGAATTGTGTGAATGATTAAATATTATTGTTAAACCGATGAAATTTGATTAAATTGTGGAAATGATGAAAATGTTGTTGTTAAACCCATGAAATTTGATTGAATCTTGTTAATCATAAAAATGTTGTGTTAAACCATGAAATAACTGAATTGTGGAATGATGTAATCAGGTTTTAAACCCGTGAAGTTTGATTGTAATAAAACATTGTGTGAATAATTGAAATATTATTGTTAAACCCATGAAATTTGATTGAATAGTGTGAATGATGAAAATGTTGTTGTTAATCCATGACATTTGATTCAATTGTGTGAATGATTAAAATATTGTTATAAACCCATGAAATTTGATGAATTGTGTGAATAATTAAAATATTATTGTTAAAACCCATGAAATTTGATTAAATTGTGGAATGATGAAATATTGTTTTAAAACCCATGAAATTCGATTGAATTGTTAACCATAAAAATGTTGGTGTTAAACACATGAAATTTAATTGAATTGTGGGAATGATGTAAATCATGTTTTAAACCTGTGAAATTTGATTGAATTGTTTGAATGATGAACATGTTGTTGTTTAACCCATGAAATCTGATTGAATTGTGTGAATAATTAAAAATATTGTTAAACCCATGAAATTGATTAAATTGTGGAATGATGAAAACGTTGTTGTTAACCCATGAAATCTGATTGAATATTGTAAATCATCAAAATGTTGGTATTAACCCGATGAAATTTGATTGATTAGTGTGGAAAGATGTAAATCTTATTTTAAACCCATGAAATTTGATTGAATTGTGTGAATGATGAAAATGTTATCGTTAACCCAATGAAATTAGATAGAATTTTGTGAATGAAAAAATGTTGTTTTTAAACCCATGAATTAGATAAATTGTGTGAATGATGCAAATGTGTTGGTAAACCCAGAAGTACCAATAAAATCTGATTGAATTGTTTGAATAATTGAATATTATTGTTAAACCCATGAAATTTGATTGAATTGTGGGAATGATTAAAGTGTTGTTGTTAAACCCCTGAAATTTGATTAATTGTGTGAAATGAAAATGTCTTTTTAAAAACCGATGAAAATTTGACTAAATTGTGTGAATAATGAAGATGTTGTTGTTAAACCTAAAATTTGATTGGAATTATGTCAACGATAAAATTATTGTTAAACCCATGAAATTTGATTAAATTGTGAAATGAAACATGTTGTTGTTAAACCCATGAAATTTGATTGAATATTGTTAATCATAAAATGTTGGTGTTAACCCTATGAAATTTGATTGAATTGTGGGAAAGATGTAAATCTTATTAAACCCATGAAATTTGATTGAATTGTGTGAATGATGAAAATGATGAAAATGTGTTGGTAAACCCATGAAATCTGATTGAATTGTGTGAATAATTGAAATATTATTGTTAAACCAATGAAATGATTGAATTGTGGTGAATGATAAAAAAGGTTGTTGTTAAAACCATGTAATTGTGTGAATATTTGATTGAATTGTGGGAATGATGAAAATGTTGTTGTTAAACCCATGAATTTGATTGAATATTGTTAATCAAAAAAATGTTGTGTTAACCCATGAAATTTAATTGAATTGTGGGAATGAAGTAAATCTTGTTTTAATCCCATGAAATTTGATTGAATTGTGTGAATGATGAAAATGTTGTTGTTAAACCCATGAAATTTGATTGAATTGTGTGAATGATGAAAATGTTGTTGTTAAACCCATGAAATTAGATAAATTGTGTGAATGATGAAAATGTTGTTTGTCCAAACGCATGAAATCTGATTGAATTGGTGTGAATAAGTACAATATTATTGTTAAAACTCGATGAAATTTGATTAAATGTGGAAATGATGAAAATGTTGTTGTTAAACCCATGAAATTTTATTGAATATTGGTAATCATAAAATGTTGGTATTAAACCCATGAAATTTAATTGAATTGTGGAAATAATGTAAATCATGTTTTAAACCGTGAAATTTGATTGAACTGTGTGAATATTGAAATATTATTGTTAAACCCATGAAATTTGATTGAAAGAAGAAAAAAGGGAGGAGTACGATATTTGTGGGAATGATGAAAATGTTGTTATTAAAACCATAAAATTTGATTAAATTGTGTGAATGATGAAAATATTGTTGTTAAATCCATGACATTTGATTCAATTGTGTGAATGATTAAAATATTGTTATTAAACCCATGAAATTTGATTAAATTGTGTGAATAATTAAAATGTTATTTTTAAACCCATGAAATTTGATTAAATTATGGAAATGATGAAAGTGTTTTTGTTAAACCCATGAAATTTGATTGAATATTGTTAATCATAAAATGTTGGTGTTAAACCCATGAAATTTAATTGAATTGTGGGAATGATGTAAATCTTGTTTTAATCCCATGAAATTTGATTGAATTGTGTGAATGAATTGTGTGAATGATGAAATGTTGTTGTTAAACCCATGAAATTAGATAGAATTGTGTGAATGGAATGATGAAATGTTGTTTGTAAACGCATGAAATCTGATTGAATTGTGTGAATAATTAAAATATTATTGTTAAAACGATGAAATTTTGATTAAATTGTGGAAATGATGAAATGTTGTTGTTCAACCCATGAAATTTGATTGAATATTGTTAATCATAAATGTTGTGGTTAAACCCATGAAAATAATTGAATTGTGGGAATGATGAGCGTAAATCATGTTTTAAACCCGTGAAATTTGATTGTATTGTGTGATAATTGAAATATTATTGTTAAACCCATGAAATTGATTGAATTGTGTGAATGATGAAAATGTTGTGGGAAACCCTTAAAATGGAAGTGAATTGTGGGAAACGAGGTAACATGCCTATTGTTAAATCCATGACATTTGATTCAATTGTGTGAATGATTAAAATATTGTTATTAAACCCATGAAATTTGATTAAATTGTGTGAATATTAAAATATTATTTTTAAACCCCCTGCCCCTATTGCTCCCTTGTGTGCTCTTCCCTCTTCTTCTTCCTCCCATGAATTTGATTAAATTGTGGTAATGATGAAATGTTGTTTTAAACCCATGAAATTAGATTGAATATTGTTAACCATAAAAATGTTGGTGTTAAACACATGAATTTTAATTGAATTGTGGAATGATGTAAATCATGTTTTAAACCTGTGAAATTTGATTGAATTGTTTGAATGATGAAAATGTTGTTGGTTAACCCATGAAATCTGATTGAATTGTGTGAATAATTAAAATATTATTGTTAAACCCATGAAATTTGATTAAATTGTGGAAATGATGAAAACGTTGTTGTTAAACCCATGCAATCTGATTGAATATTGTTAATCATAAAAATGTTGGTATTAACCCCATGAAATTTGATTGAATTGTAGAAAGATGTAAATCTTATTTTAAACCCATGAATTTGATTGAATTGTGTGAATGATTAAAATGTTGTTGTTAAACCCATGAAATTAGATAGAATTGTGTGAAGGCTGAACATGATTTTTTTATACACCCCTGAGGAAAAAAAAAAAGAAAAAAAGATAAACGCCATGACAAAATTATATGACCTTATGGTGTGAATGATGAAAATGTTGTTGGTAAACCCATGAAATCTGATTGAATTGTTTGAATAATTGAAATATTATTGTTAAACCCATGAAATTTGATTGAATTGTGGGAATGATAAAAGTGTCGTTGTTAAACCCATGAAATTTGATTAAATTGTGTGAATGATGAAAATGTTGTTTTAAAACCCATGAAATTTGACTAAATTGTGTGAATAATTAAAATATTATTGTTAAACCCATGAAATTTGATTAAATTATGGAAATGATGAAAATGTTGTTGTTAAACCCATGAAATTTGATTGAATATTGTTAATCATAAAAATGTTGGTATTAACCCTATGAAATTTGATTGAATTGTGGGAAAGATGTAAATCTTATTTTAAACCCATGAAATTTGATTGAATTGTGTGAATGATGAAAATGTTATCGTTAAACCAATGAAATTAGATAGAATTATGTGAATGAAAAATTGTTGTTAAACCCATGAAATTAGATAGAATTGTGTGAATGATGAAAATGTTGTTGGTAAACCCATGAAATCTGATTGAATTTTGCGAATAATTGAAATATTATTGTTAAACCCATGAAATTTGATTGAATTGTGGGAATAATAAAATGGTTTGTTAAACCCATGAAATTTGAATAAATTGTGTGAATGATGAAAATGTTGTTGTTAAACCCATAAAATTTGATTGAATATTGTTAATCATTAAAATGTTGGTGTTAAACCCATGAAATTTAATTGAATTGTGGGAATGATGTAAATCTTGTTTTAATCCCATGAAATTTGATTGAATTGTGTGAATGATGAAAATGTTGTTTGTAAACGCATGAAATCTGATTGAATTGTGTGAATGATGAAAATGTTGTTGTTAAACCCATGAAATTAGATAGAATTGTGTGAATGATGAAAATGTTGTTTGTAAACGCATGAAATCTGATTGAATTGTGTGAATAAGTAAAATATTATTGTTAAACCGATGAAATTTGATTAAATTGTGAAAATGATGAAAATGTTGTTGTTAAACCCATGAAATTTGATTGAATATTGTTAATCATAAAAATGTTGGTGTTAAACCCATGAAATTTAATTGAATTGTGAGAATGATGTAAATCATGTTTTTAAACCCGTGAAATTTGATTGTATTGTGTGAATAATGGAAATATTATTGTTAAACCCATGAAATTTGATTGAATTGTGGGAATGATGAAAATGTTGTTGTTAAACCATAAAATTTGATTAAATGTGTGAATGATGAAATATTGTTGTTAAATCCATGACATTTGATTCAATTGTGTGAATGATTAAAATATTGTTATTAAACCCATGAATTTGATTAAATTGTGTGAATAATTAAAAATATATTTTTAAACCCATGAAATTTGATTAAATTATGGAATGATGAAAGTGTTGTTGTTAAACCCATGAAATTTGATTGAATATTGTTAATCATAAAAATGTTGGTGTTAAACCCATGAATTTAATTGAATGTGGGAATGATGTAAATCTTGTTTTAATCCCATGAAATTTGATTGAATTGTGTGAATGAATGAAAATGTTGTTGTTAAACCCATGAAATTAGATAGAATTGTGTGAATGATGAAATGTTGTTGTTAAACCCATGAAATTGATAGAATTGTGTGAATGATGAAAATGTTGTTTGTAAACGCATGAAATCTGATTGAATTTTGTCAATAATAAAATATTATTGTTAAACCGATGAAATTTGATTAATTGTGGAAATGATGAAATGTTGTTGTTAAACCCATAAATTTGATTGAATATTGTTAATCATAAAAATGTTGAGGTTAAACCCATGAAATTAATTGAATTGTGGGAATGATGTAAATCATGTATTGTTAAACCCATGAAATTGATTGAATTGGTGGTATGAAGAAAATGTTGTATAAAACCATAAAATTTGATTAAATTGTGAATGATGAAAATGTTGTTGTTTAATCCATGACATTTGATTCAATTGTGTGAATGATTAAATATTGTTATTAAACCCTGAAATTTGATTAAATTGTGTGAATAATTAAAATATTATTGTTAAACCCATGAAATTTGATTAATTGTGGAAATGATGAAAATATTGTTTTAACCCATGAATTAGATTGAATATTGTTAACCATAAAAATGTGGTGTTAAACACATGAAATTTAATTGAATTGTGGGAATGATGTAATCATGTTTTAAACCTGTGAAATTTGATTGAATTGTTTGAATGATGAAAATGTTGTTGGTTAAACGATTAAAAAAATTAAAAAAAAAGAATAAAAAAAAAAAACAACCCATGAAATCTGATTGAATTGTGTGAATAATTAAAATATTGTTGTTAAACCCATGAAATTGATTAAATTGTGGAAATGATGAAAACGTTGTTGTTAAACCCATGAAATCTGATTGAATATGGTAATGATCAAAAAATGTTGGTGTTACCCCCATGAAATTTGATTGAATTGTAGGAAAGATGTAAATCTTATTTTAAACCCATGAAATTGATTGAATTGTGTGAATGATGAAATGTTATCGTTAAACCAATGAAATTTGATAGAATTGTGTGAATGATAAAATGTTGTTAAACCCATGAAATTAGATAGAATTGTGTGAATGATGAAAATGTTGTTGGTAAACCCATGAAATCTGATTGAATTGTTTGACATGAAATTTGATTAAATTGTGGAAATGATGAAAATGTTGTTGTTAAACCCATGAAATTTGATTGAATATTGTTAATCATAAAAATGTTGGTGTTAACCCCATGAAATTGATTGAAGGGTGGGAGAGTAAGGATTCTTATTTTAAACCCATGTGAAGATTTGATGAAATTGTGTGAATTAAGTGAATTATTCTTGGTTGTACACACATGAAATTTGATGAAATTGTGGAAAGATGTAATCTTGATTTAAACCCATGAAATTTGATTGAATTGTGTGAATGATATGAAATGTTGTTGTTAAACCCATGAAATTAGATAGAATTGTGTGAATGATGAAATGTTGTTGTTAAACCCATGAAATCTGATTGAATTTTGTGAATAATTGAAATATTATTGTTAACCCATGAATTTGATTGAATTGTGGGAATGATAAAAATGTTGTTGTTAAACCCATGAAATTTGATTGAATTGTTAACGAGGAAAAGTGTGGTATGGTAAATCATGACAGTTAGAGTCACTTGATGTGAATGATGAAATGTTGTTGTTAAACCCATGGAATTTGACTAAATTGTGAATAATTAAAATATTATTTGTAAACCCATGAAAATTTGATTGAATTGTGGGAATGATGAAAATGTTGTTGTTAAACCCATGAAATTTGATTGAATATTGTTAATCATTAAAATGTTGGTGTTAAACCCATGAAATTTAATTGAATTGTGGGAATGATGTAAATGTTGTTTTAAACCCATGAAATTTGATTGAATTGTGTGAATGATGAAAATGTTGTTGTTAAACCCATGAAATTTGATTGAATTGTGGGAATGATGAAAATGTTGTTGTTAAACCCATGAAATTAGATTGAATTGTGTGAATGATGAAAATGTTGTTTGTAAACGCATGAAATCTGATTGATTGTGTGAATAATTAAAATATTGATGTTAAATCGATGAAATTTGATTAATTTGTGGGAATGATGGTAAAATGTTGTTGTTAAACCCATGAAATTTGATTGAATTGTTTGAATCATAAAAATGTTGGTCTTAAACCCATGAAATTTGATTGAATTGTGGGAATGATGTAAATCTTGCTTTTAAACCCTTGAAATTTGATTGAATTGTGTGAATAATTGAAATATTATTGTTAAACCCATGAAATTTGATTGAATTGTGTGAATGATGAAAATGTTGTTGTTAAATCCATGACATTTGATTCAATTGTGTGAATGATTAAAATATTGTTATTAAACCCATGAAATTTGACTAAATTGTGTGAATAATTAAAATATTATTTTTAAACCCATGAAATTTGATTAAATTATGGAAATGATGAAAGTGTGTTTGTTAAACCCATGAAATTTGATTGAATATTGTTAATCATAAAATGTTGGTGTTAACCCATGAAATTTAATTGGATTGTGGGAATGATGTAAATCTTGTTTACTTAATCCCATGAAATTTGATTGAATTGTGTGAATGATGAAATGTTGATTGTAAACCCATGAAATTAGATAGAATTGTGTGAATGATGAAATGTTGTTGTTAAACCCATGAAATTAGATAGAATTGTGTGAATGATGAAAATGTTGTTGTTAAACCCATAAACCCATGAAATTTGTTGAATTGTGTGAATAATTGAAATATTATTGTTAAACCCATGAAATTTGATTGAATTGTGTGAATGATGAAAATGTTGTTGTTAAATCCATGACATTTGATTCAATTGTGTGAATGATTAAAATATTGTTATTAAACCCATGAAATTTGATTGAATTGTGTGAATAATGAAAATTTTTTTGTTAAACCCATGAAATTTGATTAAATTGTGGAAATGATGAAAATGTTGTTTTTAAACCCATGAAATTAGATTGAATATTGTTAACCATAAAAATGTTGGTGTTAAACACATGAAATTTAATTGAATTGTGGGAATGATGTAAATCATGTTTAAACCTGTGAAATTTGATTGAATTGTTTGAATGATGAAAATGTTGTTGGTTAACCCATGAAATTTGATTGAATTGTGTGAATAATTAAATATTTTGTTAAACCCATGAAATTTGATTAAATTGAAATGATGAAAATGTTGTTGTTAAACCATGAAATCTGATTGAATATTGTTAATCATAAAAATTGGTATTAACCCCATGAATTTGATTGATTTGTAGGAAAGATGTAATGTTATTTTAAACCCATGAAATTTGATTGATTGTGTGAATGATGAAATGTTGTCGTAAACCATGAAATTAGATAGAATTATGTGATGAAAAAATTGTTGTTAAACCCATGAAATTAGATAGAATTGTGTGAATGATGAAAATGTTTTGGTAACCCATGAAATCTGATTGAATTGTTTGAATAATTGAAATATTATTGTTAAACCCATGAAATTTGATTGAATTGTGGGAATGATAAGTGTTGTTGTTAAACCATGAAATTTGATTAAATTGTGTGAATGATGAAAATGTTGTTTTAAAACCATGAAATTTGACTAAATTGTGTGAATAATTAAAATATTGTTTTTAAACCCATGAAATTTGATTAAATTGTGGAAATGATGAAATGTTATTGTTAAACCCATGAAATTTGATTGAATATTGTTAATCATAAAAATATTGGTGTTAAACCCATGAAATTTGATTGAATTGTGGGAATGATGTAAATCTTTTTTTAAACCCATGAAATTTGATTGATTGTGTGAATGATAAAATTGTTGTTAAACCAATGAAATTAGTTGTTAAACCCATGAAATTAGATAGAATTGTGTGAATGATGAAAATGGTTGTTGTAAACCCATGAAATCTGATGAATTTTATGAATAGTTGAAATGTTGTTGTTAAACCCATGAAATTTGATTGAATTGTGGGAATGATGAAAATGTTGTTTTAAATCCATGAAATTTGTTGATTAAATTGTGGAAATGATGAAAATGTTGTTGTTAAACCCATGAAATTTGATTGAATATTGTTAATCATTAAAATGTTGGTGTTAAACCCATGAAATTTAATTGAATTGTGGGAATGATGTAAATCTTGTTTTAATCCCATGAAATTTGATTGAATTGTGTGAATGATGAAAATGTTGTTGTTAAACCCATGAAATTAGATAGAATTGTGTGAATGATGAAAATGTTGTTGTTAAACCCATGAAATTAGATAGAATTGTGTGAATGATGAAAATGTTGTTTGTACGCATGAAATCTGATTGAATTGTGTGAATAAGTAAAATATTATTGTTAAATCGATGAAATTTGATTAAATTGTGGAAATGATGAAATGTTGTTGTTAAACCCATGAAATTTATTGAATTGGTAATCATAAAAATGTTGGTATTAACCCATGAAATTTAATTGAATTATGGTGGGAATGATGTAAATCATGTTTAAACCCGTGAAATTTGATTGTACTATGTGAATAATTGAAATTTTATTGTTAACCCATTGTGATGGTTGAATGAATTTGACCGAAATTTGATTGAATTGTGGGAATGATGAAATGTTGTTGTTAAACCATAAAATTTGATTAAATGTGTGAATGATGAAAATATTGTTGTTAAATCCATGACATTTGATTCAATAGTGTGAATGATTAAAATATTGTTATTAAACCCATGAATTTGACTAAATTGTGTGAATAATTAAAATATTGTTTTTAACCCATGAAATTTGATTAAATTATGGAAATGATGAAAGTGTTTTTGTTAAACCCATGAAATTTGATTGAATATTGTTAATCATAAAAATGTTGGTGTTAAACCCATGAAATTTGATTGAATTGTGGGAATGATGTAAATCTTGTTTTAATCCCATGAAATTTGATTGAATTGTGTGAATGATGAAAATGTTGTTGTAAACCCATGAATTTAGATAGAATTGTGTGAATGATGAAAATGTTGTTGTTAAACCCATGATATTAGATTAGAATTGTAAAAACGTAATAACGAGGGCGTAAGCAGCACGGGGGGTGAATGATGAAAATATTGTTTGTAAACGCATGAAATCTGATTGAATTTTGTGAATGATTAAAATATTGTTGTTAAACCGATGCAATTTGATTGAGATGTGGAAATGATGAAAATGTTGTTGTTGTTGTTGTTAAACCCATGAAATTAACTGAATTGTGGGAATGATGAAAATCATGTTTTAAACCCGTGAAATTTGTTTGTATTCTGTGAATAATTGAAATATTATTGTTAAACCCCATGAAATTTGATTGAATCGTGTGAATGATGAAAATGTTGTTGTTAAATCCATGACATTTGATTCAATTGTGAATGATTAAAATATTGTTATTAAACCCATGAAATTTGATTAAATTGTGTGAATAATTAAAATATTATTGTTAAACCCATGAAATTTGATTAAATTGTGGGAATGAGGAAAATATTGTTTTAAACCCATGAAATTAGATTGAATAGTGTGAACCATGAAAATGTTGTTGTTAAACACATGAAATTTAATTGAAATGTGGGAATGATGAAAAGTTCATGTTTAAACCTGTGAAATTTGATTGAATTGTTTGAATGATGAAAATGTTGTTGTTAAACCCATGAAATCTGATTGAATTGTGTGAATGATGAAAATATTGTTGTTAAACCCATGAAATTTGATTAAATTGTGGAAATGATGAAACGTTGATGTTAAACCATGAAATCTGATTGAATATTGTTAATGATAAAAATGTTGGTATTAACCCCATGAAATTTGATTGATTTGTAGGAAAGATGAAAATCTTATTTTAAACCCATGAAATTTGATTGAATTGTGTGAATGATGAAAATGTTATGTTAAACCAATGAAATTGATTGAATTGTGCGAATGAAAAATTGTTGTTAAACCCATGAAATTAGATTGAATTGTGTGAATGATGAAAATGTTGTTGTTAAACCCATAAATCTGATTGAATTGTGTGAATGATTGAAATATTATTGTTAAACCCATGAATTTGATTGAATTGTGGAATGATAAAAAATGTTGTTGTTAAACCCATGAAATTTGATTAAATTGTGTGGTCACAGGACAACAACAAGCAAAAGGAAAGGGACAATGATGAAAATGTTGTTTTTAAACCCATGAAATTTGACTAAATTGTGTGAATAATTAAAATATTATTTTTAAACCCATGAATTTGATTAAATTGTGGAAATGATGAAAACGTTGTTGTTAACCCATGAAATTTGATTGATTATGTTAATCATAAAATATTGGTGTTAACCCCATGATTTGATTGAATTGTGTGAAAGATGTAAATCTTAATTTAAACCCATGAAATTTGATTGAATTGTGTGAATGATAAAAATGTTGTCGTAAACCAATGAAATTTGATAGAATTATGTGAATGATGAAAAATGTTGTTGTTAAAGCCATGAAATTAGATAGAATTGTGTGAATGATGAAAATGTTGTTGGTAAACCCATGAAATCTGATTGAATTTTGTGAATAATGAATATTATTGTTAAACCCATGATATTTGATTGAATTGTGGGAATGATAAAAATGTTGTTGTAAATCTATGAAATTTTTGATTGAATTGTGGAAATGATGAAAATGTTGTTGTTAAACCCTTATGAAGTTTGATTGAATAATGTTAATCATTAAAATGTTGGTGTGAAACCCATAAAATTTAATTGAATTGTGGGAATGATGTAAATCTTGTTTTAATCCCATGAAATTTGATTGAATTGTGTGAATGATGAAAATGTTGTTGTTAAACCCATGAAATTAGATAGAATTGTGTGAATGATGAAAATGTTTTGTTAAACCCATGAAATTAGATAGAATTGTGTGAATGATGAAAATGTTGTTTGTAAACGCATGAAATCTGATTGAATTGTGTGAATAAGTAAAATATTATTGTTAAATCGATGAAATTTGATTAAATTGTGAAATGATGAAATATGTTGTTGTTAAACCCTGAAATTTTATTGAATATTGGTAATCATAAAAATGTTGGTATTAAACCCATGAAATTTAATTGAATTGTGGGAATAATGTAAATCATGTTTTAAACCTAAAGCGCGGCAAAAGGGAAAGTTGGGGGGGCTAATCCAAAAAAAAAAACATAGTTGCCGGCGTGAAATTTGATTGTACTGTGTGAATAATTGAAATATTATTGTTAAACCCATGAAATTTGATTGAATTGTGGGAATGATGAAAATGTTGTTATTAAAACCATAAAATTTGATTAAATTGTGTGAATGATGAAAATTTGTTGTTAAATCCATGACATTTGATTCATAGTGTGAATGATTAAATTATTGTTATTAAACCCATGAAATTTGACTAAATTGTGTGAATAATTAAAATATTATTTTTAAACCCATGAAATTTGATTAAATTATGGAAATGATGAAAGTGTTTTTGTTAAACCCATGAAATTTGATTGAATTGTTAATCATAAAATGTTGGTGTTAAACCCATGAAATTTAATTGAATTGTGGGAATGATGTAAATCTTGTCTTTTAATCCCATGAAATTTGATTGAATTGTGTGAATGATGAAAATGTTGTTGTTAAACCCATGAAATTAGATAGAATTGTGTGAATGATGAAAATGTTGTTGTTAAACCCATGAAATTAGATAGAATTGTGTGAATGATGAAAATGTTGTTGTTAAACCCATTAAATTTGATAGAATTGTGTGAATGATGAAAATGTTGTTTGTAAACGCATGAAATCTGATTGAATTTTGTGAATAATTAAAATATTATTGTTAAACCGATGAAATTTGATTAAATTGTGGAAATGATGAAAATGTTGTTGTTAAACCCATGAAATTTGATTGAATATTGTTAATCATAAAAATGTTGAGGTTAAACCCATGAAAATAACTGAATTGTGGGAATGATGTAAATCATGTTTTAAACCCGTGAAATTTGTTGTATTCTGTGAATAATTGAAATATTATTGTTAAACCCATGAAATTTGATTGAATCGTGTGAATGATGAAAATGTTGTTGTTAAATCCATGACATTTGATTCAATTGTGTGAATGATTAAATATTGTTATTAAACCCATGAAATTTGATTAAATTGTGTGAATAATTAAAATATTATTGTTAAACCCATGAAATTTGATTAAATTGTGGAAATGATGAAAATATTGTTTTAAACCCATGAAATTAGATTGATATTGTAACCATAAAAATGTTGGTGTTAAACACATGAAATTTAATTGAATTGTGGGAATGATGTAAATCATGTTTTAAACCTGTGAAATTTGATTGAATTGTTTGAATGATGAAAATGTTGTTGGTTAACCCATGAAATCTGATTGAATTGTGTGAATAATTAAAATATTATTGTTAAACCCATGAAATTTGATTAAATTGTGGAAATGATGAAAACGTTTGTTAAAAACCCATGAATCTGATTGAATATTGTTAATCATAAAATGTTGGTATTAACCCCATGAAATTTGATTGATTTGTAGGAAAGATGTAAATCTTATTTTAAACCCATGAAATTTGATTGAATTGTGTGAATGATGAAAATGTTATCGTTAAACCATGAAATTAGATAGAATTATGTGAATGAAAAATTGTTGTTAAACCCATGAAATTAGATAGAATTGTGTGAATGATGAAAATGTTGTTGGTAACCCATGAAATCTGATTGGGGGGAATTGTTTGAATAATTGAAATATTATTGTTAAACCCATGAAATTTGATTGAATTGTGGGAATGATAAAAATGTTGTTGTTAAATCCATGAATTTGATTAAATTGTGTGAATGATGGAAAATGTTGTTGTTAAACCCATGAAGTTTGATTGAATATTGTTAATCATTAAAATGTTGGTGTTTAACCCCATAAATTAATTGAATTGTGGGATGATGTAAATCTTGTTTTAATCCCATGAAATTTGATTGAATTGTGTGAATGATGAAAATGTTGTTGTTAAACCCATGAAATTAGATAGAATTGTGTGAATGATGAAAATGTTGTTGTTAAACCCATGAAATTAGATAGAATTGTGTGAATGATGAAAATGTTGTTTGTAAACGCATGAAATCTGATTGAATTGTGTGAATAAGTAAAATATTATTGTTAAATCGATGAAATTTGATTAAATTGTGGAAATGATGAAAATGTTATTGTTAAACCCATGAAATTTTATTGAATATTGGTAATCATAAAAATGTTGGTATTAAACCCATGAAATTTAATTGAATTGTGGGAATAATGTAAATCATGTTTTAAACCCGTGAAATTTGATTGTACTGTGTGAATAATTGAAATATTATTGTTAAACCCATGAAATTTGATTGAATTGTGGGAATGATGAAATGTTGTTATTAAAACCATAAAATTTGATTAATTGTGTGAATGATGAAAATATTGTTGTTAAATCCATGACATTTGATTCAATAGTGTGAATGATTAAATATTGTTATTAAACCCATGAATTTGACTAAATTGTGTGAATAATAAAATATTATTTTTAAACCCATGAATTTGATTAATTAAATGATGAAAGTGTTTTTTTGTAAACCCATGAAATTTGATTGAATATTGTTAATCATAAAATGTTGGTGTTAAACCCATGAATTTAATTGAATTGTGGGAATGATGTAAATCTTGTTTTAATCCCATGAAATTTGATTGAATTGTGTGAATGATGAAAATGTTGTTGTAAACCCATGAAATTAGATAGAATTGTGTGAATGATGAAAATGTTGTTGTTAAACCCATGAATTAGATAGAATTGTGTGAATGATGAAAATGTTGTTGTTAAACCCATTAAATTTGATAGAATTGTGTGAATGATGAAAATGTTGTTTGTAAACGCATGAAATCTGATTGAATTTTGTGAATAATTAAAATATTATTGTTAAACCGATGAAATTTGATTAAATTGTGGAAATGATGAAATGTTGTTGTTGTAAACCCATGAAATTTGATTGAATATTGTTAATCATAAAAATGTTGAGGTTAAACCCATGAAAATAACTGAATTGTGGGAATGATGTAAATCATGTTTTAAACCCGTGAAATTTGTTGTATTCTGTGAATAATTGAAATATTATTTAAAACCCATGAAATTTGATTGAATCGTGTGAATGATGAAATGTTGTTGTTTAAATCCATGACATTTGATTCAATTGTGTGAATGATTAAAATATTGTTATTAAACCCATGAAATTTGATTAAATTGTGTGTGAATAATTAAAATATTATTGTTAAACCCATGAAATTTGATTAAATTGTGGAAATGATGAAAATATTGTTTTAAACCCATGAAATTAGATTGAATATTGTTAACCATAAAAATGTTGGTGTTAAACACATGAAATTTAATTGATTGTGGGAATGATATAAATCATGTTTTAAACCTGTGAAATTTGATTGAATTGTTTGAATGATGAAAATGTTGTTGTTAACCCATGAAATCTGATTGAATTGTGTGAATAATTAAATATTATTGTTAAACCCATGAAATTTGATTAAATTGTGGAAATGATGAAAACGTTGTTGTTAAACCCATGAAATCTGATTGAATATTGTTAATCATAAAAATGTTGGTATTAACCCCATGAAATTTGATTGATTTGTAGGAAAGATGTAAATCTTATTTTAAACCCATGAAATTTGATTGAATTGTGTGAATGATGAAAATGTTATCGTTAAACCAATGAAATTAGATAGAATATGTGAATGAAAAATTGTTGTTAAACCCATGAAATTAGATAGAATTGTGTGAATGATGAAATGTTGTTGGTAAACCCCTGAAATCTGATTGAATTGTTTGAATAATTGAAATATTATTGTTAAACCCATGAAATTTGATTGAATTGTGGGAATGATAAAAGTGTTGTTGTTAAACCCATGAAATTTGATTAAATTGTGTGAATGATGAAAATGTTGTTTTTAAATAAACCCATGAAATTTGATTGAATATTGTTAATCATAAAAATATTGGTGTTAACCCCATGAAATTTGATTGAATTGTGGGAAAGATGTAAATCTTAATTTAAACCCATGAAATTTGATTGAATTGTGTGAATGATAAAATGTTGTCGTTAAACCCATGAAATTAGATAGAATTGTGAATGAAAATGTTGTTGTTAAGCCATGAAATTAGATAGAATTGTGTGAATGATGAAAATGTTGTTGGTAAACCCATGAAATCTGATTGAATTTTGTGAATAATTGAAATATTATTGTTAAACCCATGAAATTTGATTGAATTGTGGGAATGATAAAAATGTTGTTGTTAAATCCATGAAATTTGATTAAATTGTGTTGGAATGATGAAAATGTTGTTGTTAAACCCATAAAATTTGATTGAATATTGTTAATCATTAAAATGTTGGTGTTAAACCCATGAAATTTAATTGAATTGTGGGAATGATGTAAATCTTGTTTTAATCCCATGAAATTCGCATGAAATCTGATTGAATTGTGTGAATAATAAAATATTATTGTTAAATCGATGAAATTTGATTAATTGTGGAAATGATGAAATGTTATTGTTAAACCCATGAAATTTTATTGAATATTGGAATCATAAAAATGTTGGTATTAAACCCATGAAATTTAATTGAATTGTGGGAATGATGTAAATCATGTTTTAAACCCAAAATTGATTAAATTGTGTGAATGATAAAATATTGTTGTTAAATCCATGACATTTGATTCAATAGTGTGAATGATTAAATATTGTTTATTAAACCCATGAAATTTGACTAAATTGTGTGAATAATTAAAATATTATTTTTAAACCCATGAAATTTGATTAAATTATGGAATGATGAAAGTGTTTTTGTTAAACCCATGAAATTTGATTGAATATTGTTAATCATTAAAATGTTGGTGTTAAACCCATGAAATTTAATTGAATTGTGGGAATGATGTAAATCTTGTTTTAATCCCATGAAATTTGATTGAATTGTGTGAATGATGAAAATGTGTGTGTAAACCCATGAAATTGATAGAATTGTGTGAATGATGAAAATGTTGTTGTTAAACCCATGAAATTAGATAGAATTGTGTGAATGATGAAAATGTTGTTGT
>NW_026113569.1:0-17480 GCF_024323335.1 Lathyrus oleraceus
GAACACATTTTTGCTAGACATAAGTGGTTGGGGAATGTTATTGTATGCATGTTTAATTCTTTCTCTTTATTATCATTGATGGCCGACTTTGCTTGTTTTATGATATTCAGGTAAGGTGCATTGCTTCAGACCTAGAGAGGAAAAGGATATGCAGTGGTGGTCGTAATGGGCTTCTAAGACTATGGGATGCAACCATCAATATTTGAGTGTTCATGTTTGTAATTGTAGCATTGTTGTTTTAGTGAAAAGCAAGGCACGCATTGAAGGGTGTTATCTTCACTGTTTTTGTTTATTTACCGGTCAAGTACAGAATATGCAAGATATCTCAGACAAATCTAAAGCTTGGAACCCAAGTTTGGCTGTGATAATCTCAGCAGCATATACGCCTTTATACTGTGGTTAGAGGTTCCTGTATCCTGAATGTACATAACTGTGATGAAGAACAATTTTTGTTAGTGTGGATAAGTTTAGTTAATTGTGCAGAACTAATCCCAATTGATTTTGCAATAAACCTTATGGTTACTTTGTTCAAATCAAGATTCTTGTTATGCTTGTTAAATTTGGAAATTATTAAACAAACCACTAATTAAACACGGCAAAGGTTTTTGACAAAATTGATTAATATCCGCCACTCTGCTTTTGTTAATATTGTTTGTTTTGCGTGCCCGTGGATTCAATTTTTATTCTTAGTACTAATCAGTTCGAATTAGTGGGTGATAATGAGGAATCGCTAACCCTAGATGAGAGTATGTGATAGAAAAATAAACATGTGCTAATTTTCGACATTGTTCATGTAACGCAAAATTGTTCAAGTTAGCAAGTTTTTTTAATTCTTTTAAAATAAAAAAAAGCAAAACAAACTTGATTCAGTATGACTGAAGTAGGCTACTCTCCTTCAAAATGTCAAATCTTGTGTTCTCTATCAAAGTCAATGGCTGCAGACGTGCGATTCTTCGAAAATCCAATGAGAAAAAAATTGAAAAAAAGGCACGTCTCAATCACTCAACGTTCGTATGTGTGCTTCTTAATCGATTTCTCCTCTCTTCTTATCAGCAACCAATATTAGTTTATATATATATATATATATATATATATATATATATATATATATGTATATATATATAATCATTTAAGGTTACATTAATTTTTTAAGTTCTACACTGCCCTTAATGAATGTCATTAATGTAAAATGATTAAAAACAATTGAAACTAAACAAAATCAAATTATCCTAGATAAATAAAAAGTAAATTGAAACTAAAACGTAGAAAAATCTAATTAAATATTACGAATATTTTGATGAAGAAATCAAAATAAAAGGATTTAAAATGAATAAAATTACGTGCGAATAAATGTTTGAAAAAATAAATTGAATGCTTCAAAATGCTCGACGTAAAATAAACTTTTGAAAAACAAATAAGTTTTGATCAAACTTTGAGATAAAAAATACTCGGTTGAAAAGGTTCTGTCTGATCAAAATGCGACTGCAAAAGAAATCGAAAAATAAAACGAACACACCACGTTAAATTACACGAACCGTAGGTTAGTAAAATTGACGTCCTGAAGCTCAATTTCGAAATTTTTTGCCCGCTAATTTTACGTATATTTGAGAAATAATTCAACCGATTTATCTATAGATCCAAAAATTTATTCTGATTGACATTTTAGATATTATGCGATATAAAATGAATCTTATGATAGGCAAAGATACCAAAGTTATGATAAATGTGTCGATTCGATGATTCAGGATCAAAATTAAGGTGTGATAATATGGTTTAAATCTCATCACATAACATTTTTAAATCTTCAACTGAATAAACAAAACATAACATGCATTGTTCTACTATGTTACAGAAATACATCTCCGTAACCGACGATACATCTCTGGTACAATATATGTGTCAAATGCCTTTTAGAATTTATGCATGATATGACTTTAAAATATTACGGATATACATCTTCGAATCATTTAATCAGACAAGAGCTTTGTGAATTTGTACTATGCTTTTAACTGCAATATTAAGAGGGACTTGGAAACGGAAGCCCATGGATCTTAAATTCTAGTTTCCTAATATTGAAATGCTATTACCATAACCTAGCACCTACTTTATATATTTTCAAATTCTATTTGCATAACCGAGCATCTAATTCTATTTTCAAATTCTATTTCCAAAACACCACACATAACGGTTATCAAATTGAAAGAGAGGTTCTTTGTGAAATCATGGTTAAATTATGCATGAACACATCCATGGATTGAAAGCATTTACACTAGAAATCGCCTCTATATTTCATTGAACCAATATATAAAAGATAAAACTCTATTTCGTTGTACGTACAACAACATATTAGAATATTGACAACTTGTTTTCATTACATTAAAATGACCACTGGAAGTAAGTCGCATAGCCACTACAGTCCTCGTGGAAGTGGAAGATCAATGGTTCTTTCTCCAATCCGAGATTCATCTGAGCCATGACTGGATAGAATAAAAAGTACAAATCAGTGAAATTCATGTATTTACCTAAGATATGACATCGAAATTAAACATCAGATATTTACCTAAGATAACTCAAAGCTGACATTCGATAGAGACAGGTAAAGACCAAGATATGCAACCCGATTGTGTAAAAGAATGCAAAAGTTCGGGCATACCTGCAAAACATAATATTATACCCTCTTAATTTATTTATTTTTAAAAATACATGAAAGAGTA
Organism: Lathyrus oleraceus; assembly: GCF_024323335.1. Taxonomy (NCBI): domain Eukaryota; kingdom Viridiplantae; phylum Streptophyta; class Magnoliopsida; order Fabales; family Fabaceae; genus Lathyrus; species Lathyrus oleraceus. The sequence goes on from NW_026113569.1 coordinate 2,715, forward strand.
ATACACTCGAGCAGTTACAGACGCAGATAAAAGTTAAAACAATATTGAGACCCATAAACAATATCATTTGGAAGAATGTACCAATGTATTGCAAAAAATAAATAAAAAATTGCTCCATAATTAAATAAAATACCAAACAGATTAACACATCATGTAAGAAGGAGGAAGCAGAAACACAAGAGTATATCTAAAATAAGACAGAAGCGTACTTGTTACCGAGAAGAAATCGTCCACTGCTGAGTGTGATTCTGTCCCTGAATCCCAACTCCTTATATCTTTGATCTCTTTCCTAATTACATGTATGACAAATAAATAAGTGCAAAAACAAGGATTGCATGATATTAAAGAATGTGTTTCAAATCAGTTTCTTCTTATTTGGCTTTCTCTCACTCCCTGATCTGCTCCACTCTCTACCTGTCAGGTAAAGTGGGTAAAAAGAGGGGGAGATTTAAACAGAAGAACTCCTCATCGAGATAGTCCCTAGTACCAGTGTTCTATTGCTTTGACGTGAACTACTAACAGGTATATTGACGTCTGACAAATGGAAGTTCAGTCTTTCTCTATAGAAATAGTTTCCTTGTTATGTGAGAGTGTGTGTAATATTTTTACTACCCTGACATGAATATAAATACAATACTGGAGTCTGGAGGAAGAGGTATACATTCTCATTCACTTTGTTGGGTTTCCTTTCGATCCTTTTCTCTCCACACTTTCCATCAAAGACGTGACAGTCTTTGTTTCCAGAGCTGATTACTGGATATATTAGTGTTTCCTAATCTCATTAGTAAAACACTGAAGAGCTTATACTTTGGATAGAAGTTATTTTCCAGAGTTGTGAAGACAAGCTATCCGTGACATCCTCAACCTTAGTAGATAGAAGATTCTCATGAAGATTGTAATGTATGACCTAAGTTATCTTGGGAATATATATAGACTTTGAATGTGTCACTAAGTATTTAAAGAAAAAATAATAATGTGGCACAAACAACAACCTTAAAAAGATAAAAAATGCTACACTTAGGATGTAATTGTGCGAAGAAAATGGCCCACCTTTTTTGAGAATGCAGCAAAAGGATTTATATCTTCCTCGTATATCTTCTTGTATTTAGATTCAACATCTGATGCAAAACCACTTTCAAGATCTTCTGCATACTGAGCATAAAATCACAAACAATATCTCAACTTCAAGATGAAAACTAGGTTATAATGTATAAAATAATTGAAGAAATAAATAGCATGGCGTTGCAATAAAGATAATGTACAACACCTTTTTAGAACCCCGAGAAACCACTTTCTCAACATTATAGTCTTGGACATAACGAATTTTTCCGTATAATTTAACATTATCTCCTTTGGTCTTTTCCAGCTCTGCTGTTAATACCCCAATCTTCTCCTTCAACTGCCTTATTTCCTATTAAATGCAAAACATTCACCCATGTCCACCATCATATTAAATATAAAGTTTGATGGAAATAATGTGAAATAGAAAGGAAAAACAAATGAATGTCCTAAACCAGTATTACAAAGATAAACGCACCTCTTCTGTCTCTCTCAAGCGTGTCCTAAATCGATCTCTCTGACTACATATCACTTTAAGCATAGAGCTCTGATCTTGATCTAAGGCATGCCTTTGATCCATATTCTGATGCTGCAGAAGCAATGTAATCTTAAAAATCAAATTATTTAGGTAAATGTTTCACCACAGGACAATAATTGTATCAGTTAACACTTAAAAGAAAGGCAACACAATGCAGAATAAAAATTTTAATGTGTAAACACTCACTACAAAACTATATGGTACAAGAATAAAATTATCAATGCTTCCCAAGATCATTAAAGACAACTAAATTGGTTTTATAAAGGGGAAAACAGTAATAAATCACCTCCGGGATACCACATCTCTTCAGTTGTTGAAATTATGGTATTTAACTTCTGCTGAAGATTATGTGCTTCACAAATAAGTAAAGTATGGTAAGAAAAGCATATTGGAAAATGAAATTCACCTCAGACACCTCACTCCGATTAGCCTCTGATAGATCCCAGTCATCCAGGAAAGTTCCTTTATGATCTTTGGAACTGGAACTGGAACTAAAACAAATTATTCGATCCTTCTTCACTCTGAATCAGCTTCTGGCTTCAACATGAAACTTTTAGCTCAACTTTTCAACTTTCTAACGCCTATTAGAACGCGTCAATCCAATTCTTGTAACTCAAGTTATAATTTGTATAGTGACAAGGTATCAAATAACTATTTATGCTGAAATTAAAGTACGAAAATAAAATAAAGCCAAAAATAAAATTAAATATAAAAATACACTAAAATAGTAAAAATAATTGAATAAACTATAGATTTGCATAAGTATAATAGTAGAAGAAGATTCATCAAAATGCACTGGTCAAATTCCTCCACACTTGAACTTTTGCACTCCGAACAATATTATAAATTCAAAATTCAAAACAGAAAAAAAACAAGAACAAACAAAACATGCAATTCCAAAGGTTATCAAGATACAAAGTGCAAGCAAAAATCTAAGTCTAAGCTTCAAGAAAATGACATTAGTAAGTAACTCTTTTGTAACATTCAAATCAAATATGAAAAACATATTACCAAAGAGTACATAAAAAGCAGCAAGATCGTCACAAGATAAAATTCACTAAACTCTCAAGTGTTTAGGTAGACTATTTACACTCAAAGCACATCATGAAAGAAATTACTATTATAAGCTTGAAAAGATCTAACATCCACAATTGAATTACATGCACACAAAGATCAAAATGACTTTTATTTCGTTGTAACTTGGTCAGAGTATGGGTGAGATAAATTTTAAGGGATACTAGGCTAAGATTCAAAGGGGAAAAAGAGACATGAAAGAACTTGTGGGAGTTGAACTACATTCATCCACTTTCAAACAATAACTTTTCTGCGATTTTCTTCTCTTTTATCTTTTTATCCTCTTTTTTTTCATAAGGAAAATGTAATGAAATCCTTCTTTGCTTTTTCCACTTCTTTTTTTAATATTGTTTTCTTCTTTTTCTATATATTTTTTTTCTTTTTCTGTCAACTTTTGAATGAAATATCACAACTATAGTTATTCAACCTCACATAACTTCAAACAAGACTCTTTCAGTCTTATGAATGGGTGATAACATTGTTTTTCACTTTCAGGCTTGTAATGAGTTTAAACAAAGAATATGATAATAGGCTCAAAGGGGTTTTCAAACAAGGGATGATGTTATTCAGGGTTGGCTTTTTGGTTAATGACTAAAAAAATAAACAAAACAAAAATAAGTTGCCTTTATCATATCAATATGCATAAGTAAACAAAAAGTTTCAACAAGAGTCAATTCAAGTTCTAGAGACTAACAAACATGAGTGAAATCACACAAGAAAGAAAGAGATGCATTTTTGAATCTTATCCATTAAAAGGTTCAAAATCTCACAAGGTTAATTGATCTACCACAAATGATGTACAATTTAGAGTTTAGTTCTACATATCATACTAAGAATGCACAAAAAGAATCAATCACATCACATCATAATTCTTTAATCAAGAGAACAAAGAAAATACTCACAGTTGTAACTAAAAAACCACAGAAGAAAAAAATATGCATTTTTTCATGTCAGAAAACAAATAAAATCAAAGAAACTGAATGAAATAAAACAAAGTAAATGATTCTCTCCCCCATGCTTAAAACATATATTATCCTCAATGAAAGAACATAAATATAAAATAAGAGTGAGAGAAAGGAAAGAACACATATGAGAAGTCAAAGCGGATAAAAGATCACATAATAAGTCTTTCCCAAAGAGAGCTCTTCTACAGTCTCTTCTTCCAAAGTGGGGCTCTCATGGAGTCGGTTTGGATAGTGTCCATTGACCTTGAAATTTTGATTATTGTCTTCGCCTTGTATTCCAAGATCAAAAAAGGATCTTCGATAAGTAAAAGTGTTCAGTGGATACGTGAAAGTGATCTCATTTTTCACAACATCAAGAATCAAAGGCTTAAGAGGACATCACACTACTTTTGTTCCATCTTTAAATGAGATCATAGGCATGCATATGGATGGGCTAATATCACGAGTGTCAACCAAGTTCCATCAAATTCCCTTCTTATGTTTCTGCTCAAGTTGAAGCTTTGATGAATAATATAAATCCTCAGGAAGTGGTTTAGGCTCTAAAGAAGGTGGTTGTTTAATGAACGATATGTTTGGGGTAACCGGGATGTCAAGAGCTTCACCTACATAAACAACTCCATTTACACTATCACCCTGCAAGGCAACGTCAATCTCAGCATAAACAGCACAAAGGTTAGTGTTAGTACAATTATCACATGAGTAAGTATCATCAAAACCAGAAAATTTTGGAAAATCAGCTGAAAACAAATCAGAATAAGATTTATTAACAACTTCATAAAGCAACTCTATTTGAAAAACATAATGCTCTTCCTTGTTAATCTTCTTATTTTTCAATATTCTTTGTAGGAAAGGAATTGGTGGTACATACTTGTTTTTCGCCTCAACAACAATAGAAGGTTCAGGTTTATTTTTTGGTGTTTCACTGACAATTTTTTTTCTAGGGATGGTTCTGCAACTTTTATGGATCTCAAGGAAATTTCACTCACATTAGGGCCTTTTGGATTAACAATTGTTTGGACAGGTAGTTGGTTCTATCCTTGAGCTTATTGCATGACATTAATTAAAGTGGCAAGCTGTTAAATTTGTGTTTGCAAAGTCTGAATACTGGAATTTCTTCGCTGCTGAAATTGGAAACTATTTACAGCCATTTGCTTGACAAATTCCTCTAGTGAAGGTTCACAAGGTGAAAATGTGGTTACTTGTGGGTGGTTATATGGTGGTGGTGGTGGTGGCAGGGGTAGCATCAATTGTTTCATTAAAGAGGTAAGTTCATCAATTCTGGTTTCTAGAGCTTTGTTGGAAGAAGAAACTTGAATATCATTCATACTTTTTGCTTGGACCATAGAATTATCCCTAGTTTTGAACTATTGGTAGTTAAGTGACATATTCTCAATCAAGGATTTGGCAGCAGCTGGAGTCTTATCTACAAGTGATCCACCACTAGCAACATCTAAAATGTTTCTTTCCATTGGTAGCAATCCCTCATAAAAGTATTGGATAAGTAACTGATCGGTAATCTGGTGTTAAGGACAGTTAGACACTAATTGTTCGAATCTCCCCCAGTATTATGCCAATGATTCATTGCTCTGTCTAATACCACATATATCCTTTATGATTGATGCAACTATGGAATCAGGAAAGTATCTTTCTAGGAATACTTTCTTTAAACCATTCCATATTGTAACACATTTGGCTCAAGATAGTATAACCAATCTTTTGCAGCACCATGTAGTGAGAACGAGAATGCTCTAAGCTTAACGTGATCCTTTGTGATTCCTTTAGGTCTCAAAGGTGTAGAACACACAACCTAAAATTCCTTCAAATGTCTATGTGGATCCTCACCTACAAGACCATTAAACCTTGGCTACAAGTGATTAAACCAGATTTCAATTCGAAAGGTACAACAGCAACAAGATATTCAATACATAAAGCATTATAATTAACATCAGGGATAGCAAGTTCTCTCGGAGTTCTTTGGTCAGTCATGTTAAACTCAATAAAAAAATCAACAAACAATGAGAAAACACATAACTAATTCAGTAATGCAATAACAAATAGGAAAATACCGATATTGTCCCTATTAAGCAAAAACAACGGAAATACGAAAAAAAAACGATTTAAATAAATTCACAAAAATACAAAAACACGAAATTCAATCTAATTAACTGAAATAAGAATATTGAGAATCTTATCAAAAATTTTGAAACTATCAAAACAGAAAAAAAGTCATAAAAAATAGAAAAATAAGGAATTTCAGATTTTTAGGGGGCGTCCACTATTGAGTTTCTAAATAGAGGCTTTTGATCCTTGATATTTTTTAATGAATTGACAAAGAATCGAAATAATTTGAGACAATTTTCTTTAAAACATATTTTTTATGCTAAAACACGAAAAGGCAAGAACGCAAGAACGTTGGGGCAAGAACACTGAAACACAACGCCTAGGACTATAATAATGGTCAAAATCTACAAGAATCCCCGACAACAACACCAATTTGATCCACTGTCGCGCACGAGTCAAAAATGAGTTTAAAAGTGTAGTAAAACGGAAGCGACACTTGAATGTCATATCACAAGAACTCTTGAATGTTGTAACCAAACAAATGAATAGAAATGAGTTTTAAGGTTCAGAACTTAAGTCGAAGATGATTAAAGGTAAAAACAAATTGATAAATAAGGTAATCTACTGTATCGATTTTCAACTTATCATTGATTCTTGTATTTTCAATTCCCTAGCGGATTCGATCTCATTCAATTACAATACCCACTGACAAGCGCAATTGGTATTATATGATGTATGTTCCTAATTTTTGAATTGAGCAAACGGGTTTAAGCAGACGCGAATTAAGCAAACGCGACTTAATTAAACACGATAGCGAAAAAGGTACGCTAACGTGATTATAGTTAAGGATCATACAAACAATCAAATTTAATCAACTTTATCCTATAAGAAACAATCAAGTTAAGAAAAGAAAGTATTCGAATTAAGCAAACGAGTTTATAGGAAGAATTGAAAAGAAATCGAAATTAAACTGAAATTAATAAAAAACCTCAAAGTCTAATTCGAATATAGCAGATCAACTCTTTGGGAATTAGATCTTCATGGTATTTGTATGCCCTATTCTATATTTCATGAATGTTGAATCCCTCAATCCTAAACGACTAAGTTATTTAAATAGAGCAAGGTAATTCGGGTCTAATAACAACCGACCCGGAAAAATACAAAACCGACCCAAAAACTAAGTATTTTCTTAAGTCTGGAAGTAAAACGAATTATTCGACCCTTCTTCATTCCGAATCAGCTTTTGACTTCAACATGAAACTTTTAGCTTAATCTTTCAACTTTCTAACGCCTATTAGAACACGTCAATCTAATTCCCGTAACTCAAATCATGATCTCATAGTGACAAGGTATCAAATAACTATTTATGTTAAAAATAAAGTACGAAAATAAAATAAATCCAAAATAAACTTAAATATAAAAACACACTAAAATAGTAAAAATAATAGAATAAACTATAGATTTTCCTAAATACAATAGTAGAAGAAGGTGCATAAAAATGCATTGATCAACAGGAAGACTCCTCGAAGAAGAAATAGTCCCTTAAGAAAATGGTCGAATTTGTTGTAAGGTCCAAGGGAAAGATACCAGTAGTGGGGAGGAAGAAGAGAACAATGGGAAAATCAAGTACATTGCTTCCATAATAAATAGTGCCCCAATGGGCGAGTGACCCATCCAAAGGGACAGTAAAGTGGAAGATTTACGAGTTCATGAATGTCAACAAGAAGGACAAAAACACCTTAACTAGAAGACATAAGGGATCTCGAATGAGATATTTCCTTTTGTAATAAAGGCCATAATTGTAACACCCTTCTAAAATACCCCAAATATTTAATTAAACAACAAATATATATACATCAGAGTAATTATGCAATTAAGGGTGTCACACAATCATTTCACACCATTCACCATAATAACTGTCATGCTCTTTTATTAATTCAAAACATAAAGCATTTGCACAATACGCAGCGGATAGAAATCAAATCAATCATTGCAAAACATGTAACACATTACATGTAAAATTATTCAACAAGGTAAAACATCCCGTCCCGATGTTACATCTATTAGAGCATGACCCACTAAGGAGACTACACTAGACTCCAAGCACTAGCTTCTACTCAATCACTGCTCGTTACCTGAAAAATAGTTGTAAGGGTGAGTTCCTCAATCGATATAAAAAGCATTATAAAATATCATGTAATGCTAAGTAAATAACACATCAATCACCCTAATCATATCACACATTCAGTAACGGCACATCAACTCAAATATCATACTCAATACCAACACAATTCATACTCATACTCAATGCCAACACAAACACACGTATAATATTGGAATACATCCATTCATATTATACGCCATACATACATTATGCAATGAGACTCCATGCATGCGGTACCGACTATTCGTGAACATATAGTTCACCTCACCGATCAAATCCAGATACGGCTACCAAGCCCACTAGTCCCACTCATTTGAGACCTAGTGACTCACTCACTAATTCCTCACCACGGGAATTAGCTACCACCCCAAGGGCCATGCTATGCACGCTAATTCACCTAGCATGCAAACATCAACAACAGTCCATAATGACTAACTCACTAATTCCTCACCATGGGAATTAGCTACCACCATAAAGGCCACAATATGCATGCTAATTCACCTAGCAATGCAACATCATCAACAACAATCCACAATGGACATATGCTCACACTCTAAGCCATAAAACAGTCCATTCACCAACACATGCATAATATATACATTCACAACATTATGCATACTTTCACACATCATCAGCATATTTATCACATAATCATATCATGTCATGCCAATTAATCAATCACAGTATTAGCACACTCTACTAATACCTATCCTACTCAAAACAACGGGAATTAATCCCTACTATATCACACACCGATATAGGCCAATCACCAATTATGTTCACAACATTAAAATATCAATTTTTTCCAATTTCCAACAGTGTTAACCGGTTAACGCCCTGGGTTAACCGGTTAACGCAACACAGAACACGCTTTCTGGCAAAACTCAACAGTGTTAACCGGTTAACGCCCTGGGTTAACCGGTTAACGCAAACAGAACATCAATTTTCATAAATCACAACAGTGTTAACCGGTTAACGCCCTGGGTTAACCGGTTAACGCAAGCAAAACATCAATACTTCACAATTCCTAACAGTGTTAACCGGTTAACACCCTGGGTTAACCGGTTAACGCAAGACAGAAAGCTGTTCCTGCGCTAACACGAAGCAGAATGCAGAATTCTCCGCATTTTCCGCCGTTGGAGGACTTCCGGACCTCCGATTTCAATTCCGTAAAAAGCTACACTTTCGGGAAATCAAGACTCATCCAATTACAGAGTCAATTTCAGTCTTAACACAACTTATCCATCACAATTTTTCAGCATTCAACATCCCAATTAGGGTCAAATCAATGGCTTATCACTACCCATTACATGTTAACCCATAATACCCATTAAACGACGATAAACCTCCCTTATCTGAGTTAATCCGGTGAATCTTTAAGCTTCAAGCTTTTCTCTTCTCCAACCTTCTTCCTCTTGCTCTGCCTCTTTGCCCTTTTCCTCTTTTTGAGCCGCTTCTCTGTTTTCACGTGAAAACTCTTTTTACCAAAATGGAACTCTTTTTCCTTATTTCCAACTTATATATATTCCAATACTAAATCCAATAATAATAATGATAATAATCCAAAAATTCCAATTATTTAATTAAATTAATAAATATAATATTAACTTAAATTAAATAATTATCTTATTTTTATCGGGGTGTTACAATAATCACTAACTTACTTGTCTCTCGAGTGTTGATTGATGGTGGAAGCTCCTGCAATATCATGTACTTGGATATCTTGAGAATATAGGATTGAAGAAGGAGAAGGTGTGACTGAATAAAGGATTCGACCTAGAGACCTTCAATGACATTATAACTCGTTTGTAGGAATACATTGAGTGACTTGTCAAATTAATAGAAGGAATAATATTTATCTACCCTATTTTGAAAATAATCTTAGAGCCTTAATCACTAAAAATTATCTAAGAGTTAAGAACTGGATTTAGAAACTTGGTCGAATCGTTAAATCAAGAGATGGAAATGTTTACAATTTTCAAGAAAAATCCAAGAAGGAAGAAATCATCAAGAAATTGAATGAGTTGATTCAGATGATAAAGGATGAAGGAATGAACTTAAATTTATAAGATTCCTTCTCTAATTCGTCAACAAACTCCTTTAAAGAAGAATCAAGTCCAATAATCTCCTCCAAACAAGCAGTCTCAATGGTTGAACGGTCCTCAAAAGATTCAACGTCTAATGGAGAAACTTCGTCAAGAAGAGAATGTGAAGAATAGATTTCATCCAGTGGAATCCTCAAAAGAAGAAATGATAAGGATGTGTCAACATGCAATATATTCAAAGACTTCATGTGTATATTAAACACTCAACATGCAAGATATTTCAAAGACTCCGAGAAAGCTGGAAATATGAAGGATAATTGATTGTAGCAAAGAGGAGTGTCCACATGAAGGATACCAAATCTAAAATATTTTAGTGTTTAGCTATATTTGACATCACTTTTTGTTTTAGATTTCACCCATTTCTCCTAAAATGCTAAAAACTCAAATATTTTATCAATGACAAAGAAAATTAATTGATTAGCAAATAATAAACCACTTATTTAGAGGGTTAATTATAGTTTTCCTATTTTTCAATATCTAAAAAGTGAACCACCTTAAATCCCAACTGGACTTGAGAAAGCTCCTCTTTTCGAGGGAATGAGAAGGCATTGTCATAAATCATTTTCTACTAACTATTTGAATCAAGACTCGACTTAAATAATGAGACAAATAAATCCATTAGAGACTTATCTTCTCAACTTACTAAGAGGTTAAATGATCATCATAGATCATTATAATTATTGAGAAGCATCCTCAACAAAAATGCTTTAATCATGTCCATTGATATACAACATCCACGAGTATACTTAGATCACAAGCATTAGAATTATTAAATGCCATCATATAAGATCTTATATTTTCATACCCAATGTATACATTTATTTTTCACATCTTAATTTAATACGCATGAAGGCTTCATTAAAGCTGCAAAACATCCCAACAAAATGTAACATCCTAAATTTCCCCCCGCGTAAATTTAACATTTATTATAGTACAACAATTCAACATGCAATTTAGGTTGCTACACTCCAACATACAATCAACCTGCTCAATCGAAAAGACATGCAACACTTGACAGATGTAAAAATAGTAGTATTAACTACATGTCTGAATGTTAACTTTTATTAAATAGTAGCGGAACAATAATAACAAGCAGTTAACTCACATGTCATTATAAAAAATGTTAAAACATAACAAAAGACACATCATTCCAAATTTCTCAGTGTTACACATCAGAGCAGACACCAACACTAAAATAAAATGGAAGACTTTATCTTCCACTCGCATTTGAGCTCCTACTGCGGATTATCTGCATGTTACCCACGTGAATGCAGCATTCAAATAGAATAGGTGAGATATCATAATTATATAAAGGAAAACATGATAATAAGTGAGCATCATATTATCACATGCACGTCACCCATTTCATAACACAATTCCACATAATCCACATAATGGTTATTCACACATGATAACAACATAACAAATGTATAGTGCAGTGGGACTCATATATAAAGGAAACTTTGAAATTGAAGGCAAACAGGTAGTGCCTCCAATATTTAACATGAATACGATTGTTGCCAACTCAAGATCATGCATAGGTTAATTCCTTTCCTGAACTCTCAACTGTCTCGAAGTGTAAGCCATAACCTGACATCTCTGCATCAACACACCTCCCAGACCTATCTTCAAAGCATCACAATATACCATAAAGGACTCACTTGGATTCGATAAAATCAAAAATGGAAAAATGTCAATTTCTTCTTGAGTTCTTGGAAACTCTGTTAACAATGAACATCCCATATATAGGCTTCACCCTTTCGAGTTAACTGAGTTAACGACAATGATAACTTTGAAAAATCTTCAATGAACTTCCTGTAGTAACCAACCAATCCAAGAAAACTTCTAATCTCAATGACAGACTTCGAAGTCTCCCATTGTAACACAACATATATCCTTGATTGATTCACAACTACACCACCATTAGAATCACATGACCAAGGAAACTCACTTTTCTTAAGCAGAACTCACACTTGGAAAACTTTGCACACAACTGGTTCTCTTTCAATATCTACAATACAATTCTTAGATGTTCCATACATACCCTCATACTACCGTACTTCTTCTTCGCAAACAACATCGAAGCATCCATAGTGAAACACTTGGACGAACAAACTCCTTCTCAAGCAGATCTTCCTGTTGCTTTTTCAATTCACCCAACTCTGAAGCATACATCCTATAAGGAGTCATCAACACCTAACTAGTATCGGGTAATGAGTCAATAGTAAACTCCACTTCATGCTCTAGTAAAAAATCACGGATATCATCTAGAAACACTTTCGGATTCATCTTCACACACCACGGGAAGATCATGAACTACTCCCTTTCCTATAGCTTCCAACGAAGCTAACATCACAAACACTTACGCCTTATCCTTCACGGACTCTCTCACTTGCTTAGTTGATACAAATGTCAACTCTTCACCTCCATCAAACTCAGATATATGCTCTGGGGAAAGTCGCAGATATCTTTAGGAAAACATCAAGAATCACACACCCCTGGCATAACATTAGCCTTCATATTGCTTTCTACTCTATGATAAGCAACATCAACAATAACAAATTATTTTCCCTAAAGACATCCCAACTTGACCGACAGAGAGGAATCTCGAATCCCTTACATCTTCAGTGTTAGGAACAACACATCTTCGACATCGTCAGAGCTCTTACAATCAACGAAATATCACACCAACTTATCAAAATAATTGGTAAACACTTGATTTAACTCCAACCAATTCATTCCAAGAATAACGTCAACTTGTTCCAATAAAATACAAATTCTACACATCCTCGTGGAACACGTTGGGATACTCAACACACCAACGGCTCATCTCTAGCCAAAACATCGTCTTCCCCCTCACAAGGATCACACCATTTTTCTAACCGACGCCATCCTCGAATCTAACCTCTCTTAGGGTTCAGGAAAAACACAACATTCTTAAATAGTTGAACTAGACAACAATACATTCTTACATGCAACAACATGATATCCAAGCTCTATACAGTTGGAACATCCAAGAGAAGTAGACGCTTTTTCCCCACTTGTTTCATTCCAACCTACAAATAGAAAACAAAACAAGCATCGATAGTGTTCTCACACATATGTCGTATACTAAGGAACAGACATAATTAAACAACCTGGACGGACGGACGGACCTGCTCTGATACCACTATGTAACACCCTTAATTTCCCCCCGCGTAATTTAAAACATTTATCATAGTACAACAATTAACATGCAATTTAGGATGCTACACTATAGCATACAATCAACTTGCTCAATCAAAAAGACATGTAACACTTGACAGTTATAAAAATAGTAGTAATAACTACAAGTCTGAATGTTAACTTTTATTAAATAGCAGCGGAATAACAATAACAAACAGTTAACTTACATATCCAACATCAACATAACATGTCTTATAAGAAATGTTAAAGAATAATGAAATACACAATGTTCCAAATTCCCTGGTGTTACACATCAGATCAGACACCGACACTAAAATAAAATGAAAGAATTTATTTTCCACTTGCATCTGAGCTCCTACTACGGATTATCTGCACGTTACCCACGTGGAGGAAACATTCAAAAAGAAGGGGTTAGATATCATGATTATATAAAAGAAAACATGATAATAAGTAAGCATCATATTATCCATGCGCGCCACCATTTCACAACACAATTCCACATAATCCACACAATGGCTATTCCCACATAATAGACACACAACAACCATCCAACATAACAATAACATAATCAATCATCTGACGTAATCAACATAATCAACCATCCAACACAATAATAAATGCAACCAATGTACAGTGCAATGATACTCAACAACTCGACTCAATGCATGTGGTATCAATACGTGAACACTCAGGTTCATCACTTCGATCCTCACCTCCTAGGATCAGAGTCATCAATTCGCTACCATTAACCGATAATGTCTCACTTATTTCATCACCTCTGAAATCAGCTATCTGCCCAATCCACACAACAGGATTTGAGGCTCAACAACAACTGACCATTTATCCAACAACATGAACGCATGCACCATACAACACATACAACAAAAACATCATGCACAGAGACCCACCTCCATAGTCAATGTATGTCTCCAATATTGGCCATCATGCATCAAACAATGTTATACAACTTAACAACTTTAACATACAACATAATAAGCAACAACAATGCATTTAAGGTTATGTCAGACCACCACATAAATAGTACAATGTATATCAACATAATCACCCAGAAAAATATTCATTTTCCTGTACTGAAACCAATTTTAAACTACAGTACACACTCTCAACTTTCTGACGCTTCAAACCGTGCGTCAAACGGAGTTACATAGCTCAAGTTACGTCATTTTTAATTTTCTAATTTTTCACGTAACATGGTAACTAGTTATGCTCAAATCGGTAACCGTTATGAGCTAAAAAACAGTCTAGAACCTATTTTTCAATGATAGCCGGTTACACTTAGATCGATAACCTGTTACAAGGTTCGAAGAACAGCCTAGAAACTTATTTTTCACTGTTGGAGGCCCTCCGGAACTCTGATTTTGATTCCGTAAAACCCATTATCTCATAATTTGACATACTATAACTATTAAATTATTAAAATAGAAATTCACATTATATCACATATTATCATAAAAAACCTTCTTTCTCATCAATTCTATGTCCCAAAATCTGTACACCACAACAACTACAATAATTCCTCATTCTAATCGGACTCGAAACCACATCAATCACACCAACCTTTAAATCACACAGTCTAATCAAATTTCATGGGTT
>NW_026113570.1:0-17457 GCF_024323335.1 Lathyrus oleraceus
TTCATTCCCACAATTCAATCAAATTTCATGGGTTTAACATCAACATTTTCATCATTCCAACAATTCAATCAAATTTCATAGGTTTAACATCATCATTTTCATCATTCCCACAACTCAATCAAATTTCATGGGTTCAACATCAACATTTCATCATTCCCACAATTCAATCAATTTCATGGGTTTAACATCATCATTTCTATAATTCCCACAATTCAATCAAATTTCATGGGTTTAACATCAACATTTTCATCTTTCCCACAATTCAATCAAATTTCATGGGTTTAACATCAACATTTTCATCATTCCCACAATTCAATCAAATTTCATGGGTTTAACATCATCATTTTTATAATTCCCACAATTCAATCAAATTTCATGGGTTTAACATCAACATTTTCATCATTCCCACAATTCAATCAAATTTCATGGGTTTAACATCATCATTTCTATAATTCCCACAATTCAATCAAATTTCATGGGTTTAACATCAACATTTTCATCATTCCAACAATTCAATCAAATTTCATGGGTTTAACATCATCATTTTCATCATTCCCACAATTCAATCAAATTTCATGGGTTTAACATCATCATTTTTATAATTCCCACAATTCAATCAAATTTCATGGGTTTAACATCAACATTTTCATCATTCCCACAATTCAATCAAATTTCATGGGTTTAACATCATCATTTCTATAATTCCCACAATTCAATCAAATTTCATGGGTTTAACATCATCATTTTCATCATTCCCACAATTCAATCAAATTTCATGGGTTTAACATCAACATTTTCATCATTCCCACAATTCAATCAAATTTCATGGGTTTAACATCATCATTTCTATAATTCCCACAATTCAATCAAATTTCATGGGTTTAACATCAACATTTTCATCATTTCCACAATTCAATCAAATTTCATGGGTTTAACATCATCATTTCTATAATTCCCACAATTCAATCAAATTTCATGGGTTTAACATCATCATTTTCATCATTCCCACAACTCAATCAAATTTCATGGGTTTAACATCAACATTTTCATCATTCCCACAATTCAATCAAATTTCATGGGTTTAACATCATCATTTTTATAATTCCCACAATTCAATCAAATTTCATGGGTTTAACATCAACATTTTCATCATTCCCACAATTCAATCAAATTTCATGGGTTTAACATCATCATTTCATATTCCCACAATTCAATCAAATTTCATGGGTTTAACATCAACATTTTCATCTTCCCACAATTCAATCAAATTTCATGGGTTTAACATCAACATTTTCATCATTCCCACAATTCAATCAAATTTCATGGGTTTAACATCATCATTTCTATAATTCCCACAATTCAATCAAATTTCATGGGTTTAACATCAACATTTTCATCATTCCCACAATTCAATCAAATTTCATGGGTTTAACATCAACATTTCATCATTCCCACAATTCAATCAAATTTCATGGGTTTAACATCATCATTTTCATAATTCCCACAATTCAATCAAATTTCATGGGTTTAACATCATCATTTTATCATTCCCACAATTCAATCAAATTTCATGGGTTTAACATCATCATTTCTATAATTCCCACAATTCAATCAAATTTCATGGGTTTAACATCAACATTTTCATCTTTCCCACAATTCAATCAAATTTCATGGGTTTAACATCAACATTTTCATCATTCCCACAATTCAATCAAATTTCATGGGTTTAACATCATCATTTTTATAATTCCCACAATTCAATCAAATTTCATGGGTTAACATCATCATTTCATCATTCCCACAATTCAATCAAATTTCATGGGTTTAACATCATCATTTCTATAATTCCCACAATTCAATCAAATTTCATGGGTTTAACATCATCATTTCATAATTCCCACAATTCAATCAAATTTCATGGTTTAACATCAAATTTTCATCATTCCCACAATTCAATCAAATTTCATGGGTTAACATCATCATTTTCATCATTCCCACAATTCAATCAAATTTCATGGGTTTAACATCATCATTTTTATAATTCCCACAATTCAATCAAATTTCATGGGTTTAACATCAACATTTTCATCATTCCCACAATTCAATCAAATTTCATGGGTTTAACATCATCATTTCTATAATTCCCACAATTCAATCAAATTTCATGGGGTTAACATCATCATTTTCATCATTCCCACAATTCAATCAAATTTCATGGGTTTAACATCAACATTTCATCATTCCACAATTCAATCAAATTTCATGGGTTTAACATCATCATTTCTATAATTCCCACAATTCAATCAAATTTCATGGGTTTAACATCAACATTTTCATCATTCCACAATTCAATCAAATTTCATGGGTTTAACATCATCATTTCTATCATTCCCACAATTCAATCAAATTTCATGGGTTTAACATCATTTTATAATTCCCACAATTCAATCAAATTTCATGGGTTTAACATCAACATTTTCATCATTCCCACAATTCAATCAAATTCATGGGTTTAACATCATCATTTCTATAATTCCCACAATTCAATCAAATTTCATGGGTTTAACATCAACATTTCTCATTCCCACAATTCAATCAAATTTCATGGGTTTAACATCATCATTTTATAATTCCCACAATTCAATCAAATTTCATGGGTTTAACATCAACATTTTCATCATTCCCACAATTCAATCAAATTTCATGGGTTTAACATCATCATTTCTATAATCCCACAATTCAATCAAATTTCATGGGTTTAACATCATCATTTTCATCATTCCCACAATTCAATCAAATTTCATGGGTTTAACATCATCATTTTCATCTTCCCACAATTCAATCAAATTTCATGGGTTTAACATCAACATTTTCATCATTCCCACAATTCAATCAAATTTCATGGGTTTAACATCAACATTTTCATCATTCCCACAATTCAATCAAATTTCATGGGTTTAACATCATCATTTCTATAATTCCCACAATTCAATCAAATTTCATGGGTTTAACATCAACATTTTCATCTTTCCACAATTCAATCAAATTTCATGGGTTTAACATCAACATTTTCATCATTCCCACAATTCAATCAAATTTCATGGGTTTAACATCATCATTTTTATAATCCCACAATTCAATCAAATTTCATGGGTTTAACATCAACATTTTCATCATTCCCACAATTCAATCAAATTTCATGGGTTTAACATCATCATTTCTATAATTCCCACAATTCAATCAAATTTCATGGGTTTAACATCAACATTTTCATCATTCCCACAATTCAATCAAATTTCATGGGTTTAACATCATCATTTTCATCATTCCCACAATTCAATCAAATTTCATGGGTTTAACATCATCATTTTTATAATTCCCACAATTCAATCAAATTTCATGGGTTTAAAATCAACATTTTCATCATTCCCACAATTCAATCAAATTTCATGGGTTTAACATCATCATTTCTATAATTCCCACAATTCAATCAAATTTCATGGGTTTAACATCATCATTTTCATCATTCCCACAACTCAATCAAATTTCATGGGTTTAACATCAACATTTTCATCATTCCCACAATTCAATCAAATTTCATGGGTTTAACATCATCATTTCTATAATTCCCACAATTCAATCAAATTTCATGGGTTTAACATCAACATTTCATCATTCCCACAATTCAATCAAATTTCATGGGTTTAACATCAACATTTTCATCATTCCCACAATTCAATCAAATTTCATGGGTTTAACATCATCATTTCTATAATTCCCACAATTCAATCAAATTTCATGGGTTTAACATCAACATTTTCATCTTTCCACAATTCAATCAAATTTCATGGGTTTAACATCAACATTTTCATCATTCCCACAATTCAATCAAATTTCATGGGTTTAACATCATCATTTTATAATTCCCACAATTCAATCAAATTTCATGGGTTTAACATCAACATTTTCATCATTCCCACAATTCAATCAAATTTCATGGGTTTAACATCATCATTTCTATAATTCCCACAATTCAATCAAATTTCATGGGTTTAACATCAACATTTTCATCATTCCCACAATTCAATCAAATTTCATGGGTTTAACATCATCATTTTCATCATTCCCACAATTCAATCAAATTTCATGGGTTTAACATCATCATTTTTATAATTCCCACAATTCAATCAAATTTCATGGGTTTAACATCAACATTTTCATCATTCCCACAATTCAATCAAATTTCATGGGTTTAACATCATCATTTCTATAATTCCCACAATTCAATCAAATTTCATGGGTTTAACATCATCATTTTCATCATTCCCACAATTCAATCAAATTTCATGGGTTTAACATCAACATTTTCATCATTCCCACAATTCAATCAAATTTCATGGGTTTAACATCATCATTTCTATAATTCCCACAATTCAATCAAATTTCATGGGTTTAACATCAACATTTTCATCATTCCCACAATTCAATCAAATTTCATGGGTTTAACATCAACATTTTCATCATTCCCACAATTCAATCAAATTTCATGGGTTTAACATCATCATTTCTATAATTCCCACAATTCAATCAAATTTCATGGGATTAACATCAACATTTTCATCATTCTCACAATTCAATCAAATTCCATGGGTTTAACATCAACATTTTCATCATTCCCACAATTCAATCAAATTTCATGGGTTTAACATCATCATTTTTATAATTCCCACAATTCAATCAAATTTTATGGGTTTAACATCAACATTTTCATCATTCCCACAATTAAATCAAATTTCATGGGTTTAACATCATCATTTCTATAATTCCCACAATTCAATCAAATTTCATGGGTTTAACATCAACATTTTCATCATTCTCACAATTCAATCAAATTCCATGGGTTTAACATCAACATTTTCATCATTCCCACAATTCAATCAAATTTCATGGGTTTAACATCATCATTTATATAATTCCCACAATTCAATCAAATTTCATGGGTTTAACATCAACATTTTCATCATTCCCACAATTCAATCAAATTTCATGGGTTTAACATCATCATTTCTATAATTCCCACAATTCAATCAAATTTCATGGGTTTAACATCATCATTTTCATCATTCCCACAATTCAATCAAATTTCATGGGTTTAACATCAACATTTTCATCATTCCCACAATTCAATCAAATTTCATGGGTTTAACATCAACATTTTCATCATTCCCACAATTCAATCAAATTTCATGGGTTTAACATCATCATTTCTTAATTCCCACAATTCAATCAAATTTCATGGGTTTAACATCAACATTTTCATCATTCCCACAATTCAATCAAATTTCATGGGTTTAACATCATCATTTTCATCATTCCCACAATTCAATCAAATTTCATGGGTTTAACATCATCATTTTTATCATTCCCACAATTCAATCAAATTTCATGGGTTTAACATCATCATTTCTATAATTCCCACAATTCAATCAAATTTCATGGGTTTAACATCAACATTTTCATCATTCCCACAATTCAATCAAATTTCATGGGTTTAACATCAACATTTTCATCATTCCCACAATTCAATCAAATTTCATGGGTTTAACATCATCATTTCTATAATTCCACAATTCAATCAAATTTCATGGGTTTAACATCAACATTTTCATCATTCCCACAATTCAATCAAATTTCATGGGTTTAACATCATCATTTTCATCATTCCCACAATTCAATCAAATTTCATGGGTTTAACATCATCATTTTATAATTCCCACAATTCAATCAAATTTCATGGGTTTAAATCAACATTTTCATCATTCCCACAATTCAATCAAATTTCATGGGTTTAACATCATCATTTCTATAATTCCCACAATTCAATCAAATTTCATGGGTTTAACATCAACATTTTCATCATTCCCACAATTCAATCAAATTTCATGGGTTTAACATCATCATTTCATCATTCCCACAATTCAATCAAATTTCATGGGTTTAACATCATCATTTTCATCATTCCCACAATTCAATCAAATTTCATGGGTTTAACATCAACATTTTCATCATTCCCACAATTCAATCAAATTTCATGGGTTTAACATCAACATTTTCATCATTCCCACAATTCAATCAAATTTCATGGGTTTAACATCATCATTTCTATAATCCCACAATTCAATCAAATTTCATGGGTTTAACATCAACATTTTCATCATTCCCACAATTCAATCAAATTTCATGGGTTTAACATCAACATTTTCATCATTCCCACAATTCAATCAAATTTCATGGGTTTAACATCATCATTTCTATAATTCCCACAATTCAATCAAATTTCATGGGTTTAACATCAACATTTTCATCATTCCCACAATTCAATCAAATTTCATGGGTTTAACATCATCATTTTCATCATTCCCACAATTCAATCAAATTTCATGGGTTTAACATCATCATTTTATAATTCCCACAATTCAATCAAATTTCATGGGTTTAACATCAACATTTTCATCATTCCCACAATTCAATCAAATTTCATGGGTTTAACATCATCATTTCTATAATTCCCACAATTCAATCAAATTTCATGGGTTTAACATCAACATTTTCATCATTCCCACAATTCAATCAAATTTCATGGGTTTAACATCATCATTTCATCATTCCCACAATTCAATCAAATTTCATGGGTTTAACATCATCATTTTTATAATTCCCACAATTCAATCAAATTTCATGGGTTTAAACATCAACATTTTCATCATTCCCACAATTCAATCAAATTTCATGGGTTTAACATCATCATTTCTATAATTCCCACAATTCAATCAAATTTCATGGGTTTAACATCAACATTTTCATCATTCCCACAATTCAATCAAATTTCATGGGTTTAACATCAACATTTTCATCATTCCCACAATTCAATCAAATTTCATGGGTTTAACATCATCATTCTATAATTCCCACAATTCAATCAAATTTCATGGGTTTAACATCAACATTTTCATCATTCCCACAACTCAATCAAATTTCATGGGTTTAACATCAACATTTTCATCATTCCCACAATTCAATCAAATTTCATGGGTTTAACATCATCATTTCTATAATTCCCACAATTCAATCAAATTTCATGGGTTTAACATCAACATTTTCATCTTTCCACAATTCAATCAAATTTCATGGGTTTAACATCATCATTTTCATCATTCCCACAATTCAATCAAATTTCATGGGTTTAACATCATCATTTTTATAATTCCCACAATTCAATCAAATTTCATGGGTTTAACATCAACATTTTCATCATTCCCACAATTCAATCAAATTTCATGGGTTTAACATCATCATTTCTATAATTCCCACAATTCAATCAAATTTCATGGGTTTAACATCAACATTTTCATCATTCCCACAATTCAATCAAATTTCATGGGTTTAACATCATCATTTTCATCATTCCCACAATTCAATCAAATTTCATGGGTTTAACATCATCATTTTTATAATTCCCACAATTCAATCAAATTTCATGGGTTTAACATCAACATTTTCATCATTCCCACAATTCAATCAAATTTCATGGGTTTAACATCATCATTTCTATAATTCCCACAATTCAATCAAATTTCATGGGTTTAACATCATCATTTTCATCATTCCCACAATTCAATCAAATTTCATGGGTTTAACATCACATTTTCATCATTCCACAATTCAATCAAATTTCATGGGTTTAACATCATCATTTCATCATTCCCACAATTCAATCAAATTTCATGGGTTTAACATCATCATTTCTATCATTCCCACAATTCAATCAAATTTCATGGGTTTAACATCAACATTTTCATCATTCCCACAATTCAATCAAATTTCATGGGTTTAACATCATCATTTTCATCATTCCCACAATTCAATCAAATTTCATGGGTTTAACATCATCATTTTCATCATTCCCACAATTCAATCAAATTTCATGGGTTTAACATCATCATTTCTATAATTCCCACAATTCAATCAAATTTCATGGGTTTAACATCACATTTCATCATTCCCACAATTCAATCAAATTTCATGGGTTTAACATCAACATTTTCATCATTCCCACAATTCAATCAAATTTCATGGGTTTAACATCATCATTTCTATCATTCCCACAATTCAATCAAATTTCATGGGTTTAACATCAACATTTTCATCATTCCCACAATTCAATCAAATTTCATGGGTTTAACATCATCATTTTCATCATTCCCACAATTCAATCAAATTTCATGGGTTTAACATCATCATTTTATCATTCCCACAATTCAATCAAATTTCATGGGTTTAACATCAACATTTTCATCATTCCCACAATTCAATCAAATTTCATGGGTTTAACATCATCATTTCTATAATTCCCACAATTCAATCAAATTTCATGGGTTTAACATCAACATTTTCATCATTCCCACAATTCAATCAAATTTCATGGGTTTAACATCATCATTTCATAATTCCCACAATTCAATCAAATTTCATGGGTTTAACATCATCATTTTATCATTCCCACAATTCAATCAAATTTCATGGGTTTAACATCAACATTTTCATCATTCCCACAATTCAATCAAATTTCATGGGTTTAACATCAACATTTTCATCATTCCCACAATTCAATCAAATTTCATGGGTTTAACATCATCATTTCTATAATTCCCACAATTCAATCAAATTTCATGGGTTTAACATCAACATTTTCATCATTCCCACAATTCAATCAAATTTCATGGGTTTAACATCAACATTTTCATCATTCCCACAATTCAATCAAATTTCATGGGTTTAACATCATCATTTCTATAATTCCCACAATTCAATCAAATTTCATGGGTTTAACATCAACATTTTCATCATTCCACAATTCAATCAAATTTCATGGGTTTAACATCATCATTTTCATCATTCCCACAATTCAATCAAATTTCATGGGTTTAACATCATCATTTTTATAATTCCCACAATTCAATCAAATTTCATGGGTTTAACATCAACATTTTCATCATTCCCACAATTCAATCAAATTTCATGGGTTTAACATCATCATTTCTATAATTCCCACAATTCAATCAAATTTCATGGGTTTAACATCAACATTTTCATCATTCCCACAATTCAATCAAATTTCATGGGTTTAACATCATCATTTCATCATTCCCACAATTCAATCAAATTTCATGGGTTTAACATCATCATTTTTATAATTCCCACAATTCAATCAAATTTCATGGGTTTAAATCATCATTTTCATCATTCCCACAATTCAATCAAATTTCATGGGTTTAACATCATCATTTCTATAATTCCCACAATTCAATCAAATTTCATGGGTTTAACATCATCATTTTCATCATTCCCACAATTCAATCAAATTTCATGGGTTTAACATCAACATTTTCATCATTCCCACAATTCAATCAAATTTCATGGGTTTAACATCATCATTTCTATAATTCCCACAATTCAATCAAATTTCATGGGTTTAACATCAACATTTTCATCATTCCCACAATTCAATCAAATTTCATGGGTTTAACATCAACATTTTCATCATTCCCACAATTCAATCAAATTTCATGGGTTTAACATCATCATTTCTATAATTCCCACAATTCAATCAAATTTCATGGGTTTAACATCAACATTTTCATCATTCCAACAATTCAATCAAATTTCATGGGTTTAACATCAACATTTTCATCATTCCCACAATTCAATCAAATTTCATGGGTTTAACATCATCATTTCTATAATTCCCACAATTCAATCAAATTTCATGGGTTTAACATCAACATTTTCATCATTCCCACAATTCAATCAAATTTCATGGGTTTAACATCATCATTTCTATAATTCCCACAATTCAATCAAATTTCATGGGTTTAACATCAACATTTTCATCATTCCCACAATTCAATCAAATTTCATGGGTTTAACATCATCATTTTCATCATTCCCACAATTCAATCAAATTTCATGGGTTTAACATCATCATTTTTATAATTCCCACAATTCAATCAAATTTCATGGGTTTAAAATCAACATTTTCATCATTCCCACAATTCAATCAAATTTCATGGGTTTAACATCATCATTTCTATAATTCCCACAATTCAATCAAATTTCATGGGTTTAACATCATCATTTTCATCATTCCCACAATTCAATCAAATTTCATGGGTTTAACATCAACATTTTCATCATTCCCACAATTCAATCAAATTTCATGGGTTTAACATCATCATTTTCATCATTCCCACAATTCAATCAAATTTCATGGGTTTAACATCATCATTTCCTTAATTCCCACAATTCAATCAAATTTCATGGGTTTAACATCAACATTTTCATCATTCCCACAATTCAATCAAATTTCATGGGTTAACATCATCATTTCTATAATTCCCACAATTCAATCAAATTTCATGGGTTTAACATCAACATTTTCATCATTCCCACAATTCAATCAAATTTCATGGGTTTAACATCACATTTTCATCATTCCCACAATTCAATCAAATTTCATGGGTTTAACATCATCATTTCTATAATTCCCACAATTCAATCAAATTTCATGGGTTTAACATCATCAACATTTTCATCATTCCCACAACTCAATCAAATTTCATGGGTTTAACATCAACATTTTCATCATTCCCACAATTCAATCAAATTTCATGGGTTTAACATCATCATTTTTATAATTCCCACAATTCAATCAAATTTCATGGGTTTAAATCAACATTTTCATCATTCCCACAATTCAATCAAATTTCATGGGTTTAACATCATCATTTCTATAATTCCCACAATTCAATCAAATTTCATGGGTTTAACATCATCATTTTCATCATTCCCACAATTCAATCAAATTTCATGGGTTTAACATCAACATTTTCATCATTCCCACAATTCAATCAAATTTCATGGGTTTAACATCATCATTTCTATAATTCTGACAATTCAATCAAATTTCATGGGTTTAACATCATCATTTTCATCATTCCCACAACTCAATCAAATTTCATGGGTTTAACATCAACATTTTCATCATTCCCACAATTCAATCAAATTTCATGGGTTTAACATCAACATTTTCATCATTCCCACAATTCAATCAAATTTCATGGGTTTAACATCATCATTTCTATAATTCCCACAATTCAATCAAATTTCATGGGTTTAACATCAACATTTTCATCTTCCCACAATTCAATCAAATTTCATGGGTTTAACATCATCATTTTCATCATTCCCACAATTCAATCAAATTTCATGGGTTTAACATCATCATTTCTATAATTCCCACAATTCAATCAAATTTCATGGGTTTAAAATCAACATTTTCATCATTCCCACAATTCAATCAAATTTCATGGGTTTAACATCATCATTTTTATAATTCCCACAATTCAATCAAATTTCATGGGTTTAACATCAACATTTTCATCATTCCCACAATTCAATCAAATTTCATGGGTTTAACATCAACATTTTCATCATTCCCACAATTCAATCAAATTTCATGGGTTTAACATCATCATTTCTATAATTCCCACAATTCAATCAAATTTCATGGGTTTAACATCAACATTTTCATCTTTCCCACAATTCAATCAAATTTCATGGGTTTAACATCAACATTTTCATCATTCCCACAATTCAATCAAATTTCATGGGTTTAACATCATCATTTTTATAATTCCCACAATTCAATCAAATTTCATGGGTTTAAAATCGACATTTTCATCATTCCCACAATTCAATCAAATTTCATGGGTTTAACATCATCATTTCTATAATTCCCACAATTCAATCAAATTTCATGGGTTTAACATCAACATTTTCATCATTCCCACAATTCAATCAAATTTCATGGGTTTAACATCATCATTTTCATCATTCCCACAATTCAATCAAATTTCATGGGTTTAACATCATCATTTTTATAATTCCCACAATTCAATCAAATTTCATGGTTTAAAATCAACATTTTCATCATTCCCACCAATTCAATCAAATTTCATGGGTTTAACATCATCATTTTCATCATTCCCACAATTCAATCAAATTTCATGGGTTTAACATCAACATTTCATCATTCCCACAATTCAATCAAATTTCATGGGTTTAACATCATCATTTTCATCATTCCCACAATTCAATCAAATTTCATGGGTTTAACATCATCATTTCTATAATTCCCACAATTCAATCAAATTTCATGGGTTTAACATCAACATTTTCATCATTCCCACAATTCAATCAAATTTCATGGGTTTAACATCATCATTTTCATCATTCCCACAATTCAATCAAATTTCATGGGTTTAACATCATCATTTTTATAATTCCACAATTCAATCAAATTCATCATGGGTTTAACATCATCATTTCTATATTCCCACAATTCAATCAAATTGGGTTTTAAACATCATTTTTATCATCCCAAAACAATCAAAAAAATTCAATTTTAACACAACATTTCAATTTTTCAAAATTCAATCAAATTTCAATTTCAAAAATCATCATTTCAAATTTCATCAAATTCAATAAATTTTCAATTTCAAAATCAAAATAATAATTCATCAAAAAAAAAAAATGGGTTTTCTTCAAAAAATAAAATTTTCAAATTCCAAAATTCAAAAGTTTTACAATTTTCAACATTTATTCCCAAACAATTTCAAAATTCATTCAAAATTTTTAAAATCAAAGAATCAAATTCCAATAATCAATTAAATTCATAAAAAAAACAAATTTCATTTTTAAAATTCCAAAAATTCAATAAAATTTCATGGGTTTAACATCAACATTTTCATCATTCCCACAATTCAATCAAATTTCATGGGTTTAACATCAACATTTTCATCATTCCCACAATTCAATCAAATTTCATGGGTTTAACATCATCATTTCTATAATTCCCACAATTCAATCAAATTTCATGGGTTTAACATCAACATTTTCATCATTCCCACAATTCAATCAAATTTCATGGGTTTAACATCATCATTTTCATCATTCCCACAATTCAATCAAATTTCATGGGTTTAACATCATCATTTTTATAATTCCCACAATTCAATCAAATTTCATGGGTTTAAATCAACATTTTCATCATTCCCACAATTCAATCAAATTTCATGGGTTTAACATCATCATTTCTATAATTCCCACAATTCAATCAAATTTCATGGGTTTAACATCAACATTTTCATCATTCCCACAATTCAATCAAATTTCATGGGTTTAACATCAACATTTCTATCATTCCCACAATTCAATCAAATTTCATGGGTTTAACATCATCATTTCATACATTCCCACAATTCAATCAAATTTCATGGGTTTAACATCATCATTTCATCATTCCCACAATTCAATCAAATTTCATGGGTTTAACATCAACATTTCATCATTCCCACAATTCAATCAAATTTCATGGGTTTAACATCATCATTTCTATAATTCCCACAATTCAATCAAATTTCATGGGTTTAACATCAACATTTTCATATTTCCCACAATTCAATCAAATTTCATGGGTTTAACATCATCATTTTCATCATTCCCACAATTCAATCAAATTTCATGGGTTTAACATCATCATTTTTATAATTCCCACAATTCAATCAAATTTCATGGGTTTAACATCAACATTTTCATCATTCCCACAATTCAATCAAATTTCATGGGTTTAACATCATCATTTCTATAATTCCCACAATTCAATCAATTTCATGGGTTAAACATCAACATTTTCATCATTCCCACAATTCAATCAATTTCATGGGTTTAACATCATCATTTCTATCATTCCCACAATTCAATCAAATTTCATGGGTTTAACATCATCATTTTCATCATTCCCACAATTCAATCAAATTTCATGGGTTTAACATCAACATTTTCATCATTCCCACAATTCAATCAAATTTCATGGGTTTAACATCATCATTTCTATAATTCCCACAATTCAATCAAATTTCATGGGTTTAACATCAACATTTTCATCATTCCCACAATTCAATCAAATTTCATGGGTTTAACATCATCATTTTCATCATTCCCACAATTCAATCAAATTTCATGGGTTTAACATCATCATTTTTATAATTCCCACAATTCAATCAAATTTCATGGGTTTAACATCAACATTTTCATCATTCCCACAATTCAATCAAATTTCATGGGTTTAACATCATCATTTCTATAATTCCCACAATTCAATCAAATTTCATGGGTTTAACATCAACATTTTCATCATTCCCACAATTCAATCAATTTTCATGGGTTAACATCATCATTTCTATAATTCCCACAATTCAATCAAATTTCATGGGTTTAACATCAACATTTCATCTTTCCCACAATTCAATCAAATTTCATGGGTTTAACATCATCATTTTCATCATTCCCACAATTCAATCAAATTTCATGGGTTTAACATCATCATTTTTATAATTCCCACAATTCAATCAAATTTCATGGGTTAAATCAACATTTTCATCATTCCCACAATTCAATCAAATTTCATGGGTTTAACATCATCATTTCTATAATTCCCACAATTCAATCAAATTTCATGGGTTTAACATCATCATTTTCATCATTCCCACAATTCAATCAAATTTCATGGGTTTAACATCAACATTTTCATCATTTCACAATTCAATCAAATTTCATGGGTTTAACATCATCATTTCTATAATTCCCACAATTCAATCAAATTTCATGGGTTTAACATCATCATTTTATCATTCCCACAATTCAATCAAATTTCATGGGTTTAACATCAACATTTTCATCATCATTCCCACAATTCAATCAAATTTCATGGGTTTAACATCAACATTTTCATCATTCCCACAATTCAATCTAATTTCATGGGTTTAACATCATCATTTCTATAATTCCCACAATTCAATCAAATTTCATGGGTTTAACACCAACATTTTCATCTTTCTAACAATTCAATCAAATTTCATGGGTTTAACATCATCATTTTCATCATCCCACAATTCAATCAAATTTCATGGGTTTAACATCATCATTTTTATAATTCCCACAATTCAATCAAATTTCATGGGTTTAAATCAACATTTTCATCATTCCCATCATTCCCACAATTCAATCAAATTTCATGGGTTTAACATCATCATTTCTATAATTCCCACAATTCAATCATCAATTTCATGGGTTTAACATCATCATTTTTCATCATCCCACAATTCAATCAAATTTCATGGGTTTAACATCAACATTTTCATCATTCCCACAATTCAATCAAATTTCATGGGTTTAACATCATCATTTCTATAATTCCCACAATTCAATCAAATTTCATGGGTTTAACATCATCATTTTCATCATTCCCACAATTCAATCAAATTTCATGGGTTTAACATCAACATTTTCATCATTCCCACAATTCAATCAAATTTCATGGGTTTAACATCAACATTTTCATCATTCCCACAATTCAATCAAATTTCGTGGGTTTAACATCATCATTTCTATAATTCCCACAATTCAATAAAATTTCATGGGTTTAACATCAACATATTCATCATTCCCACAATTCAATCAAATTTCATGGGTTTAACATCATCATTTTCATCAATTCCCACAATTCAATCAAATTTCATGGGTTTAACATCATCATTTTTATAATTCCCACAATTCAATCAAATTTCATGGGTTTAACATCAACATTTTCATCATTCCCACAATTCAATCAAATTTCATGGGTTTACAATCATCATTTCTATAATTCCCACAATTCAATCAAATTTCATGGGTTTAACATCAACTTTTTCATCATTCCCATAATTCAATCAAATTTCATGGGTTTAACATCAACATTTTCATCATTCCCACAATTCAATCAAATTTCATGGGTTTAACATCATCATTTCTATAATTCCCACAATTCAATCAAATTTCATGGGTTTAACATCAACATTTTCATCATTCCCACAATTCAATCAAATTTCATGGGTTTAACATCATCATTTCTAAATCCCCAATTCAATCAAATTTCATGGGTTTAACATCAACTTTTTCATCATTCCCATAATTCAATCAAATTTCATGGGTTTAACATCAACATTTTCATCATTCCCACAATTCAATCAAATTTAATGGGTTTAACATTATCATTTCTATAATTCCCACAATTCAATCAAATTTCATGGGTTTAACACCAACATTTTCATCTTTCCCAACAATTCAATCAAATTTCATGGGTTTAACATCATCATTTTCATCATTCCCACAATTCAATCAAATTTCATGGGTTTAACATCATCATTTTATAATTCCCACAATTCAATCAAATTTCATGGGTTTAAATCAACATTTTCATCATTCCCACAATTCAATCAAATTTCATGGGTTTAACATCATCATTTCTATAATTCCCACAATTCAATCAAATTTCATGGGTTTAACATCATCATTTTCATCATTCCCACAACTCAATCAAATTTCATGGGTTTAACATCAACATTTTCATCATTCCCACAATTCAATCAAATTTCATGGGTTTAACATCATCATTTCTATAATTCCCACAATTCAATCAAATTTCATGGGTTTAACATCATCATTTTCATCATTCCCACAATTCAATCAAATTTCATGGGTTTAACATCAACATTTTCATCATTCCCACAATTCAATCAATTTCATGGGTTTAACATCATCATTTTCATCATTCCCACAATTCAATCAAATTTCATGGGTTTAACATCATCATTTCATAATTCCCACAATTCAATCAAATTTCATGGGTTTAACATCAACATTTTCATCATTCCCACAATTCAATCAAATTTCATGGGTTTAACATCATCATTTCTATAATTCCCACAATTCAATCAAATTTCATGGGTTTAACATCAACATTTTCATCATTCCCACAATTCAATCAAATTTCATGGGTTTAACATCATCATTTCTATCATTCCCACAATTCAATCAAATTTCATGGGTTTAACATCATCATTTTCATCATTCCCACAATTCAATCAAATTTCATGGGTTTAACATCATCTTTTCATCATTCCCACAATTCAATCAAATTTCATGGGTTTAACATCATCATTTCTCAAATTCCCACAATCAATCAAATTACATGGTTTTAACATCAACATTTTCATCATTCCCAACATTCAATCAAATTTCATGGGTTTAACATCATCATTTTCATCAATCCCACAATTCAATCAAATTTCATGGGTTTAACATCATCATTTTTATAATTCCCACATTCAATCAAATTTCATGGGTTTAACATCACATTTTCATCATTCCCACAATTCAATCAAATTTCATGGGTTTAACATCAACATTTCTATAATTCCCACAATTCAATCAAATTTCATGGGTTTAACATCAACATTT
>NW_026113571.1:0-17318 GCF_024323335.1 Lathyrus oleraceus
ATGAAATTTGATTGAATTGTGTGAATGATGAAAATGTTGTTGTTAAACCCATGAAAGTTGATTGAATTGTGAAATGATGAAATTGTTGTTGTTAAACTCATGAAAATTGGTTAAAAATGCGGATGATGAAATTGTTGTTGTTACCCCATGAAATTTGATTGAATTGTGGGAATGATGAAATTTTGCTATTAAAACCATGAAATTATATTGAATTGTTTGATCAATGAATATGTTGTTGTTAAACTCATCGAATTTGATTAAATTGTGGAATTGATGAAATGTTGCTCTTAAAACCATAAAATTTGATTGAATTGAATGAATGATGAAAACGCTGCTATTAAACCCATGGAATTTGATTGAATTGTGGGAATGATGAAAATGATGACGTTAAACCCATGCAATTTGATTGAATTGTGTGAATGATGAAGATTTTTGTTGTTAAACCCATGAAATTTGATTGAATTGTGTGAATTATGAAATGTTGCTATTAAATCCATGAAATTTGAATGAATTGTGTGAATTATGAAAATGTTGTTGTTAAACCCATGAAATTTGATTGAATTGTGTGAATGATGAAAAAGTTGCAATTAAATCCATGAAATTTGAATGAATTGTGTTAATTATGAAAATAGTGTTGTTAAACCCATGAAATTTGATTGAATTGTGTGAATAATGAAGATTTTTTTATTAAACCCTTGAAATTTGATTGAATTGTGTGAATGATGAAAATGTTGCTGTTTAACCCATGAAAGTTGAATGAATTATGGGGAAGATGAATGTATTATTTTTGCTATTAAACCATGAAATTTTATGAATTGTGCGAAATGATGATAATGTTGTTGTTAAACCATGAAATATTTAATTGTGTAAATGATGAAAATAGTGCTATAAACCCGTGAAAATTGATTAATTTGTGGAAAT
The DNA here is from genome assembly GCF_024323335.1 of Lathyrus oleraceus. Taxonomy (NCBI): domain Eukaryota; kingdom Viridiplantae; phylum Streptophyta; class Magnoliopsida; order Fabales; family Fabaceae; genus Lathyrus; species Lathyrus oleraceus. The sequence goes on from NW_026113571.1 coordinate 922, forward strand.
GATGAAATGTTGTTGTTAAACCCATGAAATTTGTAAAAGTTTGGGAATGATAAAAATGTTGTTGATAACCCATGAAATTCCATTGAATTGTGGGAATGATGAAATTTTGCTGTTGAACCCATGAATTTGATTGAATTGGGAATGATGAAATGTTGCTGTTAAACCCATGAAATTTGATTGAATTGTGTAAATTATGAAAATTGCTATTAAACATATGAAATTTGATTGAATTGTGTCAATGATGAAAATGTTGTTGTTAAACCCATGAAAGTTGATTGAATTGTGAAAATGATGAAATTGTTGTTGTTAAACTCATGAAAATTGGTTAAATGTGCGGATGATGAAATTGTTGTTGTTAACCCCATGAAATTTGATTGAATTGTGGGAATGATGAAATTTTGCTATTAAAACCATGAAATTATATTGAATTGTTTGATCATGAATATGTTGTTGTTAAACTCATCGAATTTGATTAAATTGTGGAATTGATGAAAATGTTGCTCTTAAACCATAAAATTTGATTGAATTGAATGAATGATGAAAACGCTGCTATTAACCCATGGAATTTGATTGAATTGTGGGAATGATGAAATGATGACGTTAAACCCATGCAATTTGATTGAATTGTGTGAATGATGAAGATTTTGTTGTTAACCCATGAAATTTGATTGAATTGTGTGAATGATGAAAATGTTGCTATTAATCCATGAAATTTGAATGATTGTGTGAATTATGAAAATTTTTTGTAAACCCATGAAATTTGATTGAATTGTGTGAATGATGAAAAAGTTGCAATTAAATCCATGAAATTTGAATGAATTGTGTTAATTATGAAAATAGTGTTGTTAAACCCATGAAATTTGATTGAATTGTGTGAATAATGAAGATTTTTTTATTAAACCCTTGAAATTTGATTGAATTGTGTGAATGATGAAAATGTTGCTGTTTAACCCATGAAAGTTGAATGAATTATGGGAATGATGATAATGTTGTTGTTAAACCATGAAAGATATTTAATTGTGTAAATGATGAAAATAGTGCTATTAAACCCGTGAAATTGATTAATTTGTGAAATGATGAAAATGTTGTTGTTAAACCCATGAAATTTGATAAAAGTTTGGGAATGATAAAAATGTTGTTGTTAAACCCATGAAATTCCATTGAATTGTGGGAATGATGAAAATTTTGCTATTAAAACCATGAAATTTTATTGAATTGTGTGAATAATGAATATGTTGTTGTTAAACTCATGGAATTTGATTGAATTGTGGAATTGATGAAAATGTTGCTCTTAAAACCATAAAATTTATTTGATTGAATTGTGTGAATGATGAAAATGTTGTTGTTAACCCATGAAAGTTGATTGAATTTGAAAATGATGAAATTGTTGTTGTTAAACTCATGAAATTGGTTAAATATGCGATGATGAAATTGTTGTTGTTAACCCATGAAATTTGATTGAATTGTGGGAATGATGAAATTTTGCTATTAAACCATGAAATTATTTGAATTGTTTGATCAATGAATGTTTGTTGTTAAACTCATCGAATTTGATTAAATTGTGGAATTGATGAAAATGTTGCTCTTAAAACCATAAAATTTGATTGAATTGAATGAATGATGAAACGCTGCTATTAAACCCATGGAATTTGATTGAATTGTGGGAATGATGAAAATGATGACGTTAACCCCATGCAATTTGATTGAATTGTGTGAATGATGAAGATTTTGTTGTTAAACCCATGAATTTGATTGAATTGTGAATTATGAAATGTTGCTATTAAATCCTGAAATTTGAATGAATTGTGTGAATTATGAAAGTTGTTGTTAACCCATGAAATTTGATTGAATTGTGTGAATGATGAAAAAGTTGCAATTAAATCCATGAAATTTGAATGAATTGTGTTAATTATGAAATAGTGTTGTTAAACCCATGAAATTTGATTGAATTGTGTGAATAATGAAGATTTTTTTATTAAACCCTTGAAATTTGATTGAATTGTGAATGATGAAATGTTGCTGTTTAACCCCATGAAAGTTGAATGAATTATGGGAATGATGATAATGTTGTTGTTAAACCATGAAAGATATTAATTGTGTAAATGATGAAATAGTGCTATTAAACCCGTGAAATTTGATTAATTTGTGGAAATGATGAAAATGTTGTTGTAAACCCATGAAATTTGGTAAAAGTTTGGGAATGATAAAATGTTGTTGATAAACCCATGAAATTCCATTGAATTGTGGGAATGATGAAAATTTTGCTGTTAACCCATGAAATTTGATTGAATTGGGAATGATGAATGTTGCTGTTAAACCCATGAATTTGATTGAATTGTGTAAATTATGAAAATGTTGCTATTAAACATATGAATTTGATTGAATTGTGTCAATGATGAAATGTTGTTGTTAAACCCATGAAAGTTGATTGAATTGTGAAAATGATGAAATTGTTGTTGTTAAACTCATGAAATTGGTTAAAATGTGCGGATGATGAAATTGTTGTTGTTAACCCCATGAAATTTGATTGAATTGTGGGAATGATGAAAATTTTGCTATTAAAACCATGAAATTATATTGAATTGTTTGATGAATGAATATTTTGTTGTTAAACTCATCGAATTTGATTAATTGTGGAATTGATGAAAATGTTGCTCTTAAAACCATAAAATTTGATTGAATTGAATGAATGATGAAAACGCTGCTATTAAACCCATGGAATTTGATTGAATTGTGGGAATGATGAAAATGATGACGTTAAACCCATGCAATTTGATTGAATTGTGTGAATGATGAAGATTTTGTTGTTAAACCCATGAAATTTGATTGAATTGTGTGAATTATGAAAATGTTGCTATTAAATCCATGAAATTTGAATGAATTGTGTGAATTATGAAAATGTTGTTGTTAAACCCATGAAATTTGATTGAATTGTGTGAATGATGAAAAGTTGCAATTAAATCCATGAAATTTGAATGAATTGTGTTAATTATGAAAATAGTGTTGTTAAACCCATGAAATTTGATTGAATTGTGTGAATAATGAAGATTTTTTTATTAAACCCTTGAAATTTGATTGAATTGTGTGAATGATGAAAATGTTGCTGTTTAACCCATGAAAGTTGAATGATTTATGGGAATGATGAAATGTTGTTGTTAAACCATGAAGATATTTAATTGTGTAAATGATGAAATAGTGCTATTAAACCCGTGAAAATTGATTAATTTGTGGAAATGATGAAATGTTGTTGTTAAACCCATGAAATTTGGTAAAAGTTTGGGAATGATAAAAATGTTGTTGATAAACCCATGAAATTCCATTGAATTGTGGAATGATGAAAATTTTGCTGTTGAACCCATGAAATTTGATTGAATTGGGGGAATGATGAAATGTTGCTGTTAAACCCATGAAATTTGATTGAATTGTGTAAATTATGAAAATGTTGCTATTAAACATATGAAATTTGATTGAATTGTGTCAATGATGAAAATGTTGTTGTTAAACCCATGAAAGTTGATTGAATTGTGAAAATGATGAAATTGTTGTTGTTAAACTCATGAAAATTGGTTAAAATGTGCGGATGATGAAATTGTTGTTGTTAACCCCATGAAATTTGATTGAATTGTGGAATGAATGAAAAATTTTGCTATTAAAACCATGAAATTATTGAATTGTTTGATCAATGAATATGTTGTTGTTAAACTCATCGAATTTGATTAAATTGTGGAATTGATGAAAATGTTGCTCTAAAACCATAAAATTTGATTGAATTGAATGAATGATGAAAACGCTGCTATTAACCCATGGAATTTGATTGAATTGTGGGAATGATGAAATGATGACGTTAAACCCATGCAATTTGATTGAATTGTGTGAATGATGAAGATTTTGTTGTTAAACCCATAAATTTGATTGAATTGTGTGAATATGAAAATGTTGCTATTAAATCCATGAAATTTGAATGAATTGTGTGAATTATGAAAATGTTTGTTGTTAAACCCATGAAATTTGATTGAATTGTGTGAATGATGAAAAAGTTGCAATTAAATCCATGAATTTGAATGAATTGTGTTAATTATGAAAATAGTGTTGTTAAACCCATGAAATTGATTGAATTGTTGTGTGAATAATGAAGATTTTTTTATTAAACCCTTGAAATTTGATTGAATTGTGTGAATGATGAAAATGTTGCTGTTTAACCCATGAAAGTTGAATGATTTATGGAATGATGATAATGTTGTTGTTAAACCATGAAAGATATTTAATGTGTAAATGATGAAATAGTGCTATTAAACCCGTGAAAATTGATTAATTTGTGGAAATGATGAAATGTTGTTGTTAAACCCATGAAATTTGGTAAAAGTTTGGGAATGAAAAATGTTGTTGATAAACCCATGAAATTCCATTGAATTGTGGGAATGATGAAAATTTTGCTGTTGAACCCATGAAATTTGATTGAATTGGGGGAATGATGAAATGTTGCTGTTAACCCATGAAATTTGATTGAATTGTGTAAATTATGAAAATGTTGCTATTAAACATATGAAATTTGATTGAATTGTGTCAATGATGAAAATGTTGTTGTTAAACCCATGAAAGTTGATTGAATTGTGAAATGATGAAATTGTTGTTGTAACTCATGAAAATTGGTTAAAATGTGCGGATGATGAAATTGTTGTTGTTAACCCCATGAAATTTGATTGAATTGTGGGAATGATGAAAATTTTGCTATTAAAACCATGAAATTATATTGAATTGTTTGATCAATGAATATGTTGTTGTTAAACTCATCGAATTTGATTAAATTGTGGAATTGATGAAATGTTGCTCTTAAAACCATAAATTTGATTGAATTGAATGAATGATGAAAACGCTGCTATTAAACCCATGGAATTTGATTGAATTGTGGGAATGATGAAAATGATGACGTTAAACCCATGCAATTTGATTGAATTGTGTGAATGATGAAGATTTTGTTGTTAAACCCATGAAATTTGATTGAATGTGTGAATTATGAAAATGTTGCTATTAAATCCATGAAATTTGAATGAATTGTGTGAATTATGAAAATGTTGTTGTTAAACCCATGAAATTTGATTGAATTGTGTGAATGATGAAAAAGTTGCAATTAAATCCATGAAATTTGAATGAATTGTGTTAATTATGAAAATAGTGTTGTTAAACCCCTGAAATTTGATTGAATTGTGTGAATAATGAAGATTTTTTTATTAAACCCTTGAAATTTGATTGAATTGTGTGAATGATGAAAATTTGCTGTTTAACCCCATGAAAGTTGAATGATTTATGGGAATGATGATAATGTTTTTGTTAAACCATGAAAGATATTTAATTGTGTAAATGATGAAAATAGTGCTATTAAACCCGTGAAAATTGATTAATTTGTGGAAATGATGAAATGTTGTTGTTAAACCCATGAAATTTGGTAAAAGTTTGGGAATGATAAAAATGTTGTTGATAAACCCATGAATTCCATTGAATTGTGGGAATGATGAAAATTTTGCTGTTGACCCATGAAATTTGATTGAATTGGGGAATGATGAAAATGTTGCTGTTAAACCCATGAAATTTGATTGAATTGTGTAAATTATGAAAATGTTGCTATTAAACATATGAAATTTGATTGAATTGTGTCAATGATGAAAATGTTGTTGTTAAACCCATGAAAGTTGATTGAATTGTGAAATGATGAAATTGTTGTTGTTAAACTCATGAAAATTGGTTAAATGTGCGGATGATGAAATTGTTGTTGTTAACCCCATGAAATTTGATTGAATTGTGGGAATGATGAAAATTTTGCTATTAAAACCATGAAATTATATTGAATTGTTTGATCAATGAATATGTTGTTGTTAAACTCATCGAATTTGATTAAATTGTGGAATTGATGAAAATGTTGCTCTTAAAACCATAAATTTGATTGAATTGAATGAATGATGAAAACGCTGCTATTAAACCCATGGAATTTGATTGAATTGTGGGAATGATGAAAATGATGACGTTAAACCCATGCAATTTGATTGAATTGTGTGAATGATGAAGATTTTGTTGTTAAACCCATGAAATTTGATTGAATTGTGTGAATTATGAAATGTTGCTATTAATCCATGAAATTTGAATGAATTGTGTGAATTGAAAATGTTGTTGTTAAATCCATGAAATTTGATTGAATTGTGTGAATGATGAAAAGTTGCAATTAAATCCATGAAATTTGAATGAATTGTGTTATTATGAAAATAGTGTTGTTAAACCCATGAAATTTGATTGAATTGTGTGAATAATGAAGATTTTTTTATTAAACCCTTGAAATTTGATTGAATTGTGTGAATGATGAAATGTTGCTGTTTAACCCATGAAAGTTGAATGAATTGTGGAATGATGAAATTTTGCTATTAAAACCATGAAATTTTATTGAATTGTGCGAATAATGAATATGTTGTTGTTAAACTCATGGAATTTGATTGAATTGTGGAATTGATGAAAATGTTGCTCTTAAAACTAAAATTTGATTGAATTGAATGAATGATGAAACGCTGCTATTAAACCCATGAATTTGATTGAATTGTGGGAATGATGAAAATGTTGCGTTAAACCCATGCAATTTGATTGAATTGTGTGAATGATGAAGATTTTGTTGTTAAACCCATGAAATTTGATTGAATTGTGTAATGATGAAGATTTTGTTGTTAAACCCATGAAATTTGATTGAATTGTGTGAATGATGAAGATTTTGTTGCTAAACCCTTGAAATTTGATTGAATTGTGTGAATGATGAAATGATGCTGTTTAAAACCCATGAAATTTGAATGAATTATGGGAATGATGAAAATGTTGTTGTTGAACCCATGAAATATATTTAATTGTGTAAATGATGAAAATAGTGCTATTAAACCCCAATTGATTGATTTTGTGAAATGATGAAATTATTGTTGTTAAACTCATGAATATTGGTTAAAATGTGCGCATGATAAATTGTTGTTGTTAAAAACAACCCATGAATTTGATTGAATTGTGGGAATGATGAATATTTTGCTATTAAACCATGAAATTTTATTGAATTGTGTGAATAATGAAATGTTGTTGTTAAACCCATGGAATTTGATTGAATTGTGGAATTGATGAAAATGTTGCTCTTAAAACCATAAAATTTGATTGAATTGAATGAATGATGAAAAAAGCTGCTATTAACCCTGGAATTTGATTGAATTGTGGAATGATGAAATGTTGACGTTAAACCCATGCAATTTGATTGAATTGTGTGAATGATGAAGATTTTGTTGTTAACCCCATGAAATTTGATTGAATGTGTGAATGATGAAGATTTGTTGTTAAACCCATGAAATTTGATTGAATTGTGTGAATGATGAAATTTTGTTGCTAAACCTTGAAATTTGATTGAATTGTGTGAATGATGAAAATGATGCTGTTTAACCCATGAAATTTGAATGAATTATGGAATGAAATGATGAAAATAGTGCTATTAAACCCGCGAAAATTGATTGATTTGTGGAAATGATGAAATTATTGTTGTTAAACTCATGAAATTGGTTAAAATGTGCGCATGATGAAATTGTTGTTGTTAAACCCATGAAATTTGATTGAATTGTGGGAATGATGAAAATTTTGCTATTAAAACCATGAATTTTATTGAATTGTGTGAATAATGAATATGTTGTTGTTAAACTCATGGAATTTGATTGAATTGTGGATTGATGAAAATGTTGCTCTTAAACCATAAAATTTGATTGAATTGAATGAATGATGAAAACGCTGCTATTAAACCCATGAATTTGATTGAATTGTGGGAATGATGAAAATGTTGACGTTAAACCCATGCAATTTGATTGAATTGTGTGAATGATGAAGATTTTGTTGTAAAACCCATGAAATTTGATTGAATTGTGTGAATGATGAAAAAGTTGCAATTAAATCCATGAATTTGGAATGAATTGTGTTAATTATGAAAATAGTGTTGTTAAACCCATGAAATTTGATTGAATTGTGTGAATAATGAAGATTTTTTTATTAACCCTTGAAATTTGATTGAATTGTGTGAATGATGAAAATGTTGTTGTTTAAACCCATGAAAGTTGAATGAATTATGGAATGATAATGTTGTTGTTAAACCATGAAAGATATTTAATTGTGTAAATGATGAAAATAGTGCTATTAAACCCGTGAAAATTTATTATTTGTGGAAATGATGAAATTTTGTTGTTAAACCATGAAATTTGATAAAAGTTTGGGAATGATAAAAATTTGTTGATAACCCATGAAATTCCATTGAATTGTGGGAATTATGAAAATTTTGCTGTTGAACCCATGAATTTGATTGAATTGGGGAATGATGAAATGTTGCTGTTAAACCCATGAAATTTGATTGAATTGTTAAATTATGAAAATGTTGCTGTTAAACATATGAAATTTGATTGAATTGTGTCAATGATGAAAATGTTGTTGTTAAACCCATGAAAGTTGATTGAATTGTGAAATGATGAAATTGTTGTTGTTAAACTCATGAAAATTGTTAAAATGTGCGGATGATGAAATTGTTGTTGTTAAACCCATGAAATTTGATTGAATTGTGGAATGATGAAATTTTGCTATTAAAACCATGAAATTATATTGAATTGTTTGATCATGAATATGTTGTTGTTAAACTCATCGAATTTGATTAAATTGTGGAATTGATGAAATGTTGCTCTTAAAACCATAAAATTTGATTGAATTGAATGAATGATGAAAACGCTGCTATTAAACCCATGGAATTTGATTGATTGTGGGAATGATGAAATGATGACGTTAAACCCATGCAATTTGATTGAATTGTGTGAATGATGAAGATTTGTTGTTAAACCCATGAAATTTGATTGAATTGTGTGAATTATGAAAATGTTGCTATTAAATCCATGAAATTTGAATGAATTGTGTGAATTATGAAAATGTTGTTGTTAAACCCATGAAATTTGATTGAATTGTGTGAATGATGAAAAAGTTGCAATTAAATCCATGAAATTTGAATGAATTGTGTTAATTATGAAAATAGTGTTGTTAAACCCATGAAATTTGATTGAATTGTGTGAATAATGAAATTTTTTTATTAAACCCTTGAAATTTGATTGAATTGTGTGAATGATGAATGTTGCTGTTTAACCCATGAAAGTTGAATGATTAGGGAATGATGATATGTTGTTGTTAAACCATGAAAGATATTTAATTGTGTAATGATGAAATAGTGCTATTAAACCCATGAAATTGATTAATTTGTGGAAATGATGAAAATGTTGTTGTTAAACCCATGAAATTATTGAATTGTGGGAATGATGAAAATTTTGCTGTTGAACCCATGAAATTTGATTGAATTGGGGGAATGATGAAATGTTGCTTAAACCCATGAAATTTGATTGAATTGTGTAAATTATGAAATGTTGCTATTAAACATATGAAATTTTGATTGATTGTGTGATGATGAAAATGTTGTTGTTAAACCCATGAAATTGATTGAATTGTGAAAATGATGAAATTGTTGTTGTTAAACTCATGAAATTGGTTAAAATGTGCGGATGATGAAATTGTTGTTGTTAACCCCATGAAATTTGATTGAATTGTGGGAATGATGAAATTTTTGCTATTAAACCATGAAATTATATTGAATTGTTTGATCAATGATATGTTTGTTGTTAAACTCATCGAATTTGATTAAATTGTGGAATTGATGAAAATGTTGCTCTTAAAACCATAAATTTGATTGAATTGAATGAATGATGAAACGCTGCTATTAAACCCATGGAATTTGATTGAATTGTGGGAATGATGAAAATGATGACGTTAAACCCATGCAATTTGATTGAATTGTGTGAATGATGAAGATTTTGTTGTTAAAACCCATGAAATTTGATTGAATTGTGTGAATTATGAAAATGTTGCTATTAATCCATGAAATTTGAATGAATTGTGTGAATTATGAAAATGTTTTTGTTAAACCATGAAATTTGATTGAATGTGTGAATGATGAAAAAGTTTGCAATTAAATCCATGAAATTTGAATGAATTGTTTATTATGAAATAGTGTTGTTAAAACCCATGAAATTTGATTGAATTGTGTGAATAATGAAGATTTTTTTATTAAACCCTTGAAATTTGATTGAATTGTGTGAATGATGAAAATGTTGCTGTTTAAACCCATGAAAGTTGAATGAATTGTGGGAATGATGAATATTTTTGCTATTAAAACCATGAATTTTATTGAATTGTGCGAATATGAATATGTTGTTGTTAAACTCATGGAATTTGATTGAATTGTGGAATTGATGAAATGTTGCTCTTAAACCATAAAATTTGATTGAATTGAATGAATGATGAAACGCTGCTATTAAACCCATGGAATTTGATTGAATTGTGGGAATGATGAAAATGTTGACGTTAAACCCATGCAATTTGATTGAATTGTGTGAATGATGAAGATTTTGTTGTTAAACCATGAATTTTGATTGAATTGTGTGAATGATGAATTTTGTTGTTAAACCCATGAAATTTGATTGAATTTGTGAATGATGAAGATTTCGTTGCTAAACCCTGAAAATTTGATTGAATTGTGTGAATGATGAAAATGATGCTGTTTAACCCATGAAATTTTGAATGAATATGGAATGATGAAAATGTTTTTGTTGAACCCATGAAATATATTTAATTGTGTAAATGATGAAAATAGTGCTATTAAACCCGCGAAAATTGATTGATTTGTGGAATGATGAAATTATTGTTGTTAAACTCATGAAATTTGGTTAAAATGTGCGCATGATGAATTGTTGTTGTTGAAACCCATGAAATTTGATTGAATTGTGGAATGATGAAATTTTGCTATTAAAACCATGAAATTTTATTGAATTGTGTGAATAATGAATATGTTTTTGTTAAACTCATGGAATTTGATTGAATTGTGGAATTGATGAAAATGTTGCTCTTAAAACCATAAAATTTGATTGAATTGAATGAATGATGAAACGCTGCTATTAAACCCATGGAATTTGATTGAATTGTGGGAATGATGAAATGTTGACGTTAAACCCATGCAATTTGATTGAATTGTGTGAATGATGAAGATTTTGTTGTTAAACCCATGAAATTTGATTGAATTGTGTGAATGATGAAGATTTTTTTTGTTAAACCCATGAAATTGATTGAATTGTGTGAATGATGAAGATTTTTGTTGTTAAACCCTTGAAATTTGATTGAATTGTGTGAATGATGAAAATGATGCTGTTTAACCCATGAAATTTGAATGAATTATGGGAATGATGAAAATGTTGTTGTTGAACCCATGAAATATATTTAATTGTGTAAATGATGAAAATAGTGCTATTAAACCCGCGAAAATTGATTGATTTGTGGAAATGATGAAATTATTGTTGTTAAACTCATGAATATTGGTTAAAATGTGCGCATGATGAAATTGTTGTTGTTAAACCCATGAAATTTGATTGAATTGTGGGAATGATGAATATTTTGCTATTAAAACCATGAAATTTTATTGAATTGTGTGAATAATGATATGTTTGTGTTAAACTCATGGAATTTGATTGAATTGTGGGATTGATGAAAATGTTGCTCTTAAAACCATAAAATTTGATTGAATTGAATGAATGATGAAAACGCTGCTATTAAACCCATGGAATTTGATTGAATTGTGGGATGATGAAAATGTTGACGTTAAACCCATGCAATTTGATTGAATTGTGTGAATGATGAAGATTTTGTTGTAAACCCATGAATTTGATTGAATTGTGTGAATGATGAAAAGTTGCAATTAATCCATGAATTTGAATGAATTGTGTTAATTATGAAAATAGTGTTGTTAAACCCATGAATTTGATTGAATTGTGTGAATAATGAAGATTTTTTTAAACCCTTGAAATTTGATTGAATTGTGTGAATGATGAAAATGTTGTTGTTTAACCCATGAAAGTTGAATGAATTATGGGAATGATGATAATGTTGTTTAGTGCTATTAAACCCGTGAAAATTTATTAATTTGTGGAAATGATGAAAATGTTGTTGTTAAACCCATGAAATTTGATAAAAGTTTGGGAATGATAAAATGTTGTTGATAAACCCATGAAATTCCATTGAATTGTGGGAATTATGAAAATTTTGCTGTTGAACCCATGAAATTTGATTGAATTGGGGAATGATGAAAATGTTGCTGTTAAACCCATGAAATTTGATTGAATTGTGTAATTATGAAAATGTTGCTGTTAAACATATGAAATTTGATTGAATTGTGTCAATGATGAAAATGTTGTTGTTAACCCATGAAAGTTGATTGAATTGTGAAAATGATGAATTGTTGTTGTTAAACTCATGAAATTGGTTAAAATGTGCGGATGATGAAATTGTTGTTGTTAAACCCATGAAATTTGATTGAATTGTGGGAATGATGAAATTTTTGTTGTTAAACTCATCGAATTTGATTAAATTGTGGAATTGATGAAATGTTGCTCTTAAAACCATAAATTTGATTGAATTGATGAATGATGAAAACGCTGCTATTAAACCCATGGAATTTGATTGAATTGTGGAATGATGAAATGATGACGTTAAACCCATGCAATTTGATTGAATTGTGTGAATGATGAAGATTTTGTTGTTAAACCCATGAAATTTGATTGAATTGTGTGAATTATGAAAATGTTGCTATTAAATCCATGAAATTTGAATGAATTGTGTGAATTATGAAATGTTGTGTGTTAACCCATGAAATTTGATTGAATTGTGTGAATGATGAAAAAGTTGCAATTAAATCCATGAAATTTGAATGAATTGTGTTAATTATGAAAATAGTGTTGTTAAACCCATGAAATTTGATTGAATTGTGTGAATAATGAAGATTTTTTTATTAACCCTTGAAATTTGATTGAATTGTGTGAATGATGAAAATGTTGCTGTTTAACCCATGAAAGTTGAATGAATTATGGGATGATGATATGTTGTTGTTAAACCATGAAAGATATTTAATTGTGTAAATGATGAAAATAGTGCTATTAAACCCATGAAATTGATTAATTTGTGGAAATGATGAAATGTTGTTGTTAAACCCATGAAATTTGTAAAGTTTGGGAATGATAAAATGTTGTTGATAAACCCATGAAATTCCATTGAATGTGGGAATGATGAAAATTTTGCTGTTGAACCCATGAAATTTGATTGAATTGGGGAATGATGAAAATGTTGCTGTTAAACCCATGAATTTGATTGAATTGTGTAATTATGAAAATGTTGCTATTAAACATATGAAATTTGATTGAATTGTGTCAATGATGAAAATGTTGTTGTTAAACCCATGAAAGTTGATTGAATTGTGAAAATGATGAAATTGTTGTTGTTAAACTCATGAAAATTGGTTAAAATGTGCGATGATGAAATTGTTGTTGTTAACCCCCATGAAATTTGATTGAATTGTGGGAATGATGAAAATTTTGCTATTAAAACCATGAAATTATATTGAATTGTTTGATCAATGAATATGTTGTTGTTAAACTCATCGAATTTGATTAAATTGTGGAATTGATGAAAACGTTGCTCTTAAAACCATAAAATTTGATTGAATTGAATGAATGATGAAAACGCTGCTATTAAACCCATGGAATTTGATTGAATTGTGGGAATGATGAAAATGATGACGTTAAACCCATGCAATTTGATTGAATTGTGTGAATGATGAAGATTTTGTTGTTAAACCCATGAAATTTGATTGAATTGTGTGAATTATGAAAATGTTGCTATTAAATCCATGAAATTTGAATGAATTGTGTGAATTATGAAAATGTTGTTGTTAAACCCATGAAATTTGATTGAATTGTGTGAATGATGAAAAAGTTGCAATTAAATCCATGAAATTTGAATGAATTGTGTTATTATGAAAATAGTGTTGTTAAACCCATGAAATTTGATTGAATTGTGTGAATAATGAAGATTTTTTTATTAAACCCTTGAAATTTGATTGAATTGTGTGAATGATGAAAATGTTGCTGTTTAACCCATGAAAGTTGAATGATTTGGGAATGATGAATTTTGTTGTTAAACCATGAATTTTAATTGAATTGTGTGAATGATGAAAATTGTTGTTAAACTCATGAATTTTGATTGAATTGTGGAATTGATGAAATGTTGCTGTTAAAACCATGAAATTTGATTGAATTGAATGAATGATGAAACGCTGCTATTAACCCATGAATTTGATTGAATTGTGGAATGATGAAATGTTGCGTTAAACCCATGCAATTTGATTAAATTGTGTGAATGATGAAGATTTGGTTTGTTAAACCCATGAAATTTGATTGAATTGTGGAATGATGAAATTTTGTTGTTAAACCCTGAAATTTTTGTTGAATGTGTGAATGATGAAATTTGTTGTTAAACCCTTGAAAATTGATTGAATTGTGTGAATGATGAAATGTTGCTGTTTAACCCATGAAATTTGAATGAATTGTGGGATGATGAAAATGTTGTTGTTAACCCTGAAATTTGATTGAATTGTGTAAATGATGAAAATATGTGCTATTAACCCCCAAAATTGATTGATTTGTGGAAATGATGAAATTATTGTTGTTAAACTCCTGATATTGGTTAAATGTGCGCAGATGAAATTGTTGTTGTTAACCCATGAAATTTGATTGAATTGTGGGATGATGAAAATTTTGCTATTAAAACCATGAAATTTTATTGAATTGTGCGAATAATGAAATGTTGTTGTTAAACTCATGGAATTTGATTGAATTGTGGAATTGATGAAAATGTTGCTCTTAAAACCATAAATTTGATTGAATTGAATGAATGATGAAAACGCTGCTATTAAACCCATGGAATTTGATTGAATTGTGGAATGATGAAAATGTTGACGTTAAACCCATGCAATTTGATTGAATTGTGTGAATGATGAAGATTTTGTGTTAAACCCATGAAATTTGATTGAATTGTGTGAATGAAAGATTTTGTTGTTTAAACCCATGAAATTTGATTGAATTGTGTGAATGATGAAGATTTCGTTGCTAAACCCTTGAAATTGATTGAATTGTGTGAATGATGAAAATGATGCTGTTTAACCCATGAAATTTGAATGAATTATGGGAATGATGAAAATGTTGTTGTTGAACCCATGAAATATATTAATTGTGTAAATGATGAAATAGTGCTATTAAACCCGCGAAAATTGATTGATTTTGTGAAATGATGAAATTTTGTTGTTAAACTCATGAATATTGGTTAAACTGTGCGCATGATGAAATTGTTGTTGTTAAACCCATGAAATTTGATTGAATTGGGGAATGATGAATATTTTGCTATTAAAACCATGAAATTTTATTGAATTGTGTGAATAATGAATATTTGTTGTTAAACTCATGGAATTGATTGAATTGTGGAATTGATGAAATGTTGCTCTTAAAACCATAAAATTTGATTGAATTGAATGAATGATGAAAACGCTGCTATTAAACCCATGGAATTTGATTGAATTGTGGGAATGATGAAAATGTTGACGTTAAACCCATGCAATTTTGATTGAATTGTGTGAATGATGAAGATTTGTTTGTTAAACCCATGAAATTTGATTGAATTGTGTGAATGATGAAGATTTTGCTATTACATCCCTGAAATTTGAATGATTGTGGAATTCTGAAAAATGTTTATGTGAAACACTGAATCTTGATTGAATTGTGTGAATGATGAAAAAGTTGCAATTAAATTCCTGAAATTTTGGAATGAATTGTGTTACCTTATGAATAGTGTTGTTAAACCCATGAAATTTGATTGAATTGTGTGAATGATGAAGATTTTGTTGCTAAACCCTTGAAATTTGATTGAATTGTGTGAATGATGAAATGATGCTGTTTAACCCATGAAATTTGAATGAATTATGGGAATGATGAAAATGTTGTTGTTGAACCCATGAATATATTTAATTGTGTAATGATGAAAATAGTGCTATTAAACCCGCGAAAATTGATTGATTTGTGGAAATGATGAAATTATTGTTGTTAAACTCATGAATATTGGTTAAAATGTGCGCATGATGAAATTGTTGTTGTTAAACCCATGAAATTGATTGAATTGTGGGAATGATGAATATTTTGCTATTAAAACCATGAAATTTTATTGAATTGTGTGAATAATGTATGTTTTGTTAAACTCATGGAATTTGATTGAATTGTGGGATTGATGAAAATGTTGCTCTTAAACCATAAAATTTGATTGAATTGAATGAATGATGAAAACGCTGCTATTAAACCCATGGAATTTGATTGAATTGTGGAATGATGAAATGTTGACGTTAAACCCCATGCAATTTGATTGAATTGTGTGAATGATGAAGATTTTGTTGT
>NW_026113572.1:0-17252 GCF_024323335.1 Lathyrus oleraceus
AACTACGGAAAAGATTAAGATGATTAAGGAGAAGATGAGAATTGCTCAGAGTCGTCAGAAGAGTTTCATGATAAGAGGAGGAAGTCCTTGAGTTCCGAGAGGGAGACCATGTGTTTCTTCGTGTTACTCGATAACTGGTGTTGGTCGAGCTTTGAAGTCGAAAAGTTGACACCTCGATTTATGGTCCTATCAGATTTTGAAGAGGATAGGAGAGGTAGCCTATGTATCGCCTTACCACCGTCGCTTGCGAATTTGCATGTGTTTTTCATGTGTCTCAGTTGAGGAGATACGTTCATGATCGTCGCATGTGGTCAAGTAGATGATGTACAGGTGAAGATAAAACCTGACGGTTGAAAATCACCTATGAGGATGCGAGGATAGGAGAGAGTTGAAGCAGTTGCGGGGTAAAGAGATTGCCTTAGTGAAGGTAGCTTGGGGAGGACCAGCAGGTGTGGCAATGTGACTTGGGAAACTTGAGAGTCAGATGAAGGAGTCTTATCCGGAGTTGTTGCTTGAGGTATGTTTTCGAGGACGAAAAACTCTTTAGTGGGGGAGATTGTAACACCCGATATAATATGTCTTATTTAATTAATTAATAATATGTTTATTAATTTAATTAGAATATTTGAATTATTATTATTATTTTGGAATAATAATTATTGGCATAATTATTAGTGGAATAATATTATTGGAGTATATAAGTTGGAATAATAAAAGTCCCAATTTTTGGAAAAGGTTTCACGTGAAAAGGGAAAAGAGGCAGAAAGGGCAAAAAGAGCAACCAGAGAACGAAGGTTGAAGGAAGGAGAAGCTTGGAGCTCCGAGGTTGCCGGATTAACAATCAGGTAAGGGGGGTTTATCATCGATTAACGGGTATTGGGGATGATATGTACTGGGTAGTAATAGACCCTTGTTTACCTCTGATTGGATGATATGTTGAATTTGTGAACTGTGAGATGAACGAAATTTGGAATATAATTGACGAAATTGTAGGAATTAGAGGTAGAAAGGTTAGAAAATTTGTGAAATCGAAAGTGTATGATTCGTGTTAGATGATATGAATGAATTGTTGTGTGTGAAATCTGGACTGTAGAAGGTTGAATTGGATAGTCTCGTAGCAGAGAAAGCCATTGCAGATCTGAGAGCTCGGTCTCTGGTCATACGCGTATGGCACTAGGCAATACGCGTATGAGGTGTTGGTACGCGTGGGGGGAAGCCTTACGCGTATGAGTGGAAAAGATGGCATTTTGAACGTGAATTGGTCTCTGTTGGTACGCGTAATGGGAAGTTGTTACGCGTAGCGTACGCGTATGGGATAGGTGGTACGCGTATGAGTTGGGCGAGGAAATGCGCAATACGCGTAAGAGAGTAGGCATTACGCGTATGGAGTTGGCCAGGTTTGGGCAATACGCGTATGGCATGGACAGTACGCGTATGGGCAGAGTTGGGATTTTCCTGAACTGTTGTTGTGCAGTTTTTGGTTGTTTAGGCTGAGTGATGTACTTAGCTGAGATATGATGTGTAGGGATCATTTCCCGTTGTTTTGAGTGGTATAGGTATTAGTAGAGCGGGCTAATACTGTGGTGATTAGGTGGCATGATATGATTGCTTTTGTGATAATTATGTTGATAATGTGTGATGGTATACATGATGGTGAATGTATACGTTTGTGAATAGACTGTATTATGGCTTAGAGTGTGAGCATGTGTCTATTCTTGATTGTTGTTGATGTTGCATTGCTAGGTGATTAGCATGCATGTTGTGGCCCATTTGGGTGGTAGCTAATTCCCATGGTGAGGAATTAGTGAGTATATCATTTGATTGTTGTGTGATTGTTTGCATGCTAGGTGATTAGCGTGCATTTCATGGCCCATTTGGGGTGGTAGCTAATTCCCATGGTGAGGAATTAGTGAGTGAGTCACTATGTCTCAAATGAGTGGGACTAGTGAGCTTGGTAGCCGTGCTGGATTTGGACGGTGAGGTGAACTATATGTTCACAAATAGTCGGTTACCGCATGCATAGAGTCTCATTGCATAATGAATGTATGGCATATGATATGAATGGATGTATTCCAGTCAATGTGTGTAGGGTTGTGTTATTTTGTTAATGTGAATGTGATTGAGATGTTAACGTTAAATATGATGGTGGATGCTTGAATGGATATTGCGTCGCTGAATGCGTAGTCTGATTAGGGTGAATTAATGTGTTATTACTTGGCATTACATATTGTTCTATATGCTTATTATATTGATTGAGGAAAATCCCCTTACGCCTATTTTCAGGTAACGAGAATGAGTTGAGTAGAAGCTATGCTTGGAGTCTAGAGTAGTTTCTTATGGGTCATGCTCTGATAGATGTAACATCGGGAGGGGATGTTTTAATTATTTGATTTCTGTGTTGAATGATTGACATGTATTGTGTTACATGTTTACATTGATGTTGAATTGATTCCGCTGCGAATTATGCAAAGAACCTTATTTGATTAAATAAATGAGCATGACAGGATATTTTATGATTTTTGTGAAATGATTGTGTGACACCTTCGGGGCATAATTACTCTGATGAATATTTGTTATTTTAATTATAATAATTTGGGGTATTTAGAAGGGTGTTACACCTACATTACAACTTTACCTATTTCATAATAAATGCATGAAAAACAATTATAAACACTTCATTTAAGACAAATGTGCACTTTCTTTGTATTTTACCGCATTTCTTTATAAATGCGGCGTAAAAACAGGTATACAAATACCATATTTTAGGATAAATGTGGTACCTACTTGCAACTTTACCAATTTCCTAATTAAAATGCATGAAAAACAATTAAAAACACCTCCATTTTAAGAAAAATGTTGCACCTTCTTTTTAATTTTACCGCATTCCTAATACACGCGGGTAAAACATATATACAAATGCCATATTAGGATAAATGTGGTACCTACATTACAACTTACCATATTTCATAATACATGCATGAAAAACAATTATAAACCTCCATTTTAAGACAAATGCTGCACTTTCTTTGTAATTTTACCGCATTTCTTTATAAATGGGGTAAAACAGGTATACAAATACCATATTTTAGGATAAATGTGGTACCTACTTTGCAACTTTACCACATTCCTAATAAAATGCATGAAAAAACAATTAAAAACACCTCCATTTTAAGAAAAATGTTGCACCTTTTTTTAATTTTACCGCATTCCTTAATACATGCGGGTTAAAAATATATACAAATGCCATTTTAGGATAAATGTGGTACCTACATTAACTTTACCCTATTTCATAATAAATGCATGAAAAACAATTATAACACTTCCATTTTAAGACAAATGCTGCACTTTCTTTGTAATTTTACGCATTTCTTTATAAATGCGGGTAAAACAGGTATACAAATACCATATTTAGGATAAATGTGGTACCTACTTTACAACCTTACCACATTTCGTAATAAATGCATGAAAAACAATTATAACACATCCATTTTAAAACAAATGGTGAATTTTCATTGTAATTTTACCGCATTCCTAATAAATGCGGGTAAAAACATGTATACAAATACCATGCTTTAGGATAAATGTGGTACCTACTTTACAATTTTACCACATTTCATAATAAATGCATGAAAACAATTAAAAACACATCCATTTTAAGACGACGTTGCACCTTATTCGTAATTTTACCGCATTTCTTAATAAATGCAAGAAAAACATGTATAAAAATACCATATTTTAGGATAAATGTGGCACCTAATTTACAACCTTACCACATTTCGTAATTAATGCATGAAAAAACAATTTAACACATCCATTTTAAGACAAATGGTGAATTTTCATTGTAATTTTACTGCATTTTTAATAAATGCGGGTTAAAACATGTATACAAATACCATACTTTAGGATAAATGTGGTATCTACTTTACAATTTACCACATTCATAATAAATGCATGAAAAACAATATAACACATCTATTTTAAGACGATAGTTGCACGTTATTTTAATTTTACCGCATTTTTAATAAATGCAAGAAAAAACATGTATACAAATACCATATTAGGATAAATGTGGTACCTACTTTGCAACTTTACCACATTTCTAATAAAATGCATGAAAAAACAATTAAACACACCTCCATTTTAAGAAAATGTTGCACCTTCTTGTAATTTTACCGCATTCCTTAGTAAATGCGGGAAAAACATATATACAAATGCCATATTTGGATAAATGTGGTACCTACTTTACAACTTACCACATTTCATAATAAATGCATGAAAAAAACTATAACACATCCATTTTAAGACCAAATGGTGAATTTTCATTGTAATTTACCGCATTTCTTAATAAATGCGGGTAAAACATGTATACAAATACCTTACTTTGGATAAATGTGGTACCTACTTTACAATTTTACCACATTTCATAATAAATGCATGAAAAACAATTATAAACACTCCATTTTAGGACGATAGTTGCAGCTTATTTGTAATTTTACCGCATTTCTTAATAAATGCAGGAAAAACATGTATACAAATACCATATTTTAGGATAAATGTGGTACCTACTTTGCAACTTTACCACATTTCCTAATAAATGCATGAAAAACAATTAAACACTCCATTTTAAGAAAATGTGCACTTTCTTTTAATTTTACCGCATTCCTTAATACATGCGGGTAAAACATATATACAAATGCCATATTTTAGGATAAATGTGGTACCTACTTTACAACTTTACCATATTTCATAATAAATGCATGAAAAACAATTATAACACATCCATTTTAAGACAAATGCTGCACTTCTTTGTAATTTTACCGCATTTCTTTTAAATGGGTAAAAACAGGTATACAAATACCATATTTTAGGATAAATGTGGTACCTACTTTGCAACTTTACCACATTTCCTAATAAAATGCATGAAAAACAATTAAAACACCTCCATTTTAAGAAAAATGTTGCACCTTCTTTTGAATTTACCGCATTCCTTAATACATGCGGGTAAAACATATATACAAATGCCATATTTTAGGATAAATGTGGTACCTACATTACAACTTTACCATATTCATAATAAATGCATGAAAAAACAATTATAACACTTCCATTTTAAGACAAATGCTGCACTTTCTTTGTAATTTTACCGCATTCTTTATAAATGCGGGGTAAAACAGGTATACAAATACCATATTTTAGGATAAATGTGGTACCTACTTTACAACCTTACCACATTTCGTAATAAATGCATGAAAAACAATTATAACACATCCATTTAAAACAAATGGTGAATTTTCATTGTAATTTTACCGCATTTCTAATAAATGCGGGTAAAACATGTATACAAATACCATGCTTTAGGATAAATGTGGTACCTACTTTACAATTTTACCACATTTCATAATAAATGCATGAAAAACAATTAAAACACATCCATTTTAAGACGATCGTTGCACCTTATTCGTAATTTTACCGCATTTTTAATAAATGCAGGAAAAACATGTATAAAAATCATATTTTAGGATAAATGTGGCACCTAATTTACAACCTTACCACATTTCGTAATAAATGCATGAAAAAAAATTATAACACATCCATTTTAAGACAAATGGTGAATTTCATTGTAATTTTACTGCATTTCTTAATAAATGCGGGTAAAAACATGTATACAAATACCATACTTTAGGATAAATGTGGTATCTACTTTACAATTTTACCACATTTCATAATAAATGCATGAAAAACAATTATAACACATTATTTAAGACGATATGTTGCACGTTATTTTTAATTTTACCGCATTTTAATAAATGCAAGAAAAAACATGTATACAAATACCATATTTTAGGATAAATGTGGTACCTACTTGCAACTTTACCACATTTCTAATAAAATGCATGAAAAAAACAATTAAACACTCCATTTTAAGAAAATGGTGCACCTTCTTTTAATTTTACCGCATTTCTTAATAAATGCGGGTAAAACAGGTATACAAATGCCATATTTTAGGATAAATGTGGTACCTACATTACAACTTTACCATATTTCATAATAAATGCATGAAAAACAATTAAAACATCCATTTTAAGACAAATGGTGAATTTTCATTGTAATTTTACCGCATTTCTAATAAACGGGTAAAAACAGTATACAAATACCATATTTTGGGATAAATGTGGTACCTACTTTACAATTTTACCACATTTCATAATAAATGCATGAAAAACAATTATACACATCCATTTTAGACGATAGTTGCAGATTATTTGTAATTTTACCGCATTTTAATAAATGCGGGAAAAACATGTATACAAATACCATATTTTAGGATAATGTGGTACCTACTTTACAACTTTACACATTTCCTAATAAATGCATGAAAAACAATTAAAACACTCCATTTTAAGAAAAATGTTGCACCTTCTTTTTTAATTTTACCGCATTCCTTAATAAATGCGGGTAAAACATGTATACAAAACCATATTTTAGGATAAATGTGGTACCTACATTACAACTTACCACATTTCATAATAAATGCATGAAAAACAATTATAACACATCCATTTAAGACAAATGTGCATTTTCATTGTAATTTACCGCATTTCTTATAAATGCGGGTAAAACATGTATACAAATACCATATTTTAGGATAAATGTGGTACCTACTTTACAACTTTACCACATTTCATAATAAAATGCATGAAAAACAATTAAAACACATCCATTTTAAGAAAAATGTTGCACCTTCTTTTTAATTTTACCGCATTCCTTAATAAATGCGGGTAAAACATGTATACAAATGCCATATTTTAGGATAAATGTGGTACCTACATTACAACTTTACCATATTCATAATAAATGCATGAAAAACAATTATAACCACTTCCATTTTAAGACAAAAGCTTTTGCACTTCTTTGTAATTTTACCGCATTCTTTAATAAATGCGGGTAAACATGTATACAATACATATTTTAGGATAAATGTGGTACCTACTTTACAACCTTACCACATTTCGTAATAAATGCATGAAAAACAATTATAACACATCCATTTTAAACAAATGGTGAATTTGCATTGTAATTTTACCGCATTTCTTAATAAATGCGAGTAAAACATGTATACAAATACCATGCTTTAGGATAAATGTGGTACCTACTTTACAATTTTACCACATTTCATAATAAATGCATGAAAAACAATTAAAACACATCCATTTTAAGACGAATGTTGCACTTCTTCGTAATTTTACCGCATTTCTTAATAATGCGGAAAAAACATGTATAAAATACCATATTTTAGGATAAATGTGGTACCTATTTACAACCTTACCACATTTCGTAATAAATGCATGAAAAACAATTATAACACATCCATTTTAAGACAAATGGGAATTCATTGTAATTTTACTGCATTCTTAATAAATGCGGGTAAAACATGTATACAAATACCATACTTAGGATAAAGTGGTATCTACTTTACAATTTTACCACATTTCGTAATAATGCATGAAAACAATTATAACCACATCCATTTTAAGACGATAGTGCACGTTATTTTTAATTTTACCGCATTTTTAATAAATGCAAGAAAAACATGTATACAAATACCATATTTAGGATAAATGTGGTACCTACTTTGCAACTTTACCACATTTCCTAATAAAATGCATGAAAAACAATTAAAACACCTCATTTTAAGAAAAATGTTGCACCTTATTTTAATTTTACCGCATTTCTTAAATGCGGGAAAAACATGTATACAAATACCATATTATAGGATAAATGTGGTACCTACATTACAACTTTACTATATTTCAAAATAAATGCATGAAAAACAACTATAACACATCCATTTTAAGACAAATGGTGAATTTTCATTGTAATTTTACCGCATTTCTTAATAAATGCGGGTAAAACATATATACAAATACCTTACTTTTGGATAAATGTGGTACCTACTTTACAATTTTACCACATTTCATAATAAATGCATGAAAAACAATTATAACACATCCATTTTAGGACGATAGTTGCAGCTTATTTGCAATTTTACCGCATTTCTTAATAAATGCAGGAAAAACATGTATACAAATACCATATTTTAGGAAATGTGGTACCTACTTTGCAACTTTACCACATTTCCTAATAAAATGCATGAAAAACAATTAAAACACCTCCATTTTAAGAAAAATGTTGCACCTTCTTTTTAATTTTACCGCATTCCTTAGTACATGCGGGTAAAAACATATATACAAATGCCATATTTTAGGATAAATGTGGTACCTACATTACAACTTTACCATTTTCATAATAAATGCATGAAAAACAATTATAACACTTCCATTTTAAGACAAATGCTGCACTTTCTTGTAATTTTACCGCATTTCTTTATAAATGCGGGTAAAAACAGGTATACAAATACCATATTTTAGGATAAATGTGGTACCTACTTTACAACCTTACCACATTTCGTAATAAATGCATGAAAAACAATTATAAAACCCCATTTTAAAACAAAATGGTGAATTTCATTGTAATTTTACCGCATTTCCTAATAAATGCGGGTAAAACATGTATACAAATACCATGCTTTAGGATAAATGTGGTACCTACTTTACAATTTTACCACATTTCATAAAAATGCATGAAAAACAATTAAAACACATCCATTTTAAGACGATCGTTGCACCTTATCGTAATTTTACCGCATTTCTAATAAATGCAGGAAAAACATGTATAAAAATACCATATTTTAGGATAAATGTGGCACCTAATTTACAACCTTACCACATTTCGTAATAAATGCATGAAAACAATTATAACACATCCATTTTAAGACAAATGGTGAATTTTCATTGTAATTTTACTGCATTTCTTAATAAATGCGGGTAAAACATGTATACAAATACCATACTTTAGGATAAATGTGGTATCTACTTTACAATTTTACCACATTTCATAATAAATGCATGAAAAACAATTATAACACATCTATTTTAAGACGATAGTTGCACGTTATTTTTAATTTTACCGCATTTTTGAATAAATGCAAGAAAAACATGTATACAAATATCATCTTTAGGATAAATGTGGCATCTAATTTACAACCTTACCACATTTCTAATAAATGCATGAAAAACAACTATAACACATCCATTTTAAGACAAATGGTGAATTTTCATTGTAATTTTACCGCATTCTTAATAAATGCGGGTAAAACATGTATACAAATACCTTACTTTGGATAAATGTGGTACCTACTTTACAATTTTACCACATTTCATAATAAATGCATGAAAAACAATTATAACACATCCATTTTAGGACGATAGTTGCAGCTTATTTGCAATTTTACCGCATTTCTTAATAAATGCAGGAAAAACATGTATACAAATACCATATTTTAGGATAAATGTGGTACCTACTTTGCAACTTTACCACATTTCCTAATAAAATGCATGAAAAACAATTAAAACACCTCCATTTTAAGAAAAATGTTGCACCTTCTTTTTAATTTACCGCATTCCTTAGTACATGCGGGTAAACATATATACAAATGCCATATTTTAGAGATAAATGTGGTACCTACATTACAACTTTACCATATTTCATAATAAATGCATGAAAAACAATATAACACTTCCATTTAAGACAAATGCTGCACTTCTTTGTAATTTTACCGCATTTCTTATAAATGCGGTTAAAACAGGTATACAAATACCATATTTTAGGATAAATGTGGTACCTACTTTACAACCTTACCACATTCGTAATAAATGCATGAAAACAATTATAACACATCCATTTTAAACAAATGGTGAATTTTCATTGTAATTTTACCGCATTTCCTAATAAATGCGGGTAAAACATGTATACAAATACCATGCTTTAGGATAAATGTGGTACCTACTTTACAATTTTACCACATTTCATAATAATGCATGAAAAACAATTAAACACATCCATTTTAAGACGATAGTTGCACCTTATTTTAATTTTACTGCATTTTTAATAAATGCAAGAAAAACATGTATAACAATACCATATTTTAGGATAAATGTGGCACCTAATTACAACCTTACCACATTTCGTAATAAATGCATGAAAAACAATTATAACACATCCATTTTAAGACAAATGGTGAATTTTCATTGTAATTTTACTGCATTTCTTAATAAATGCGGGTAAAACATGTATACAAATACCATACTTTAGGATAAATGTGGTATCTACTTTACAATTTTACCACATTTCATAATAAATGCATGAAAAACAATTATAAACACATCTATTTTAAGACGATAGTTGCACGTTATTTTTAATTTTACCGCATTTTTAATAAATGCGAGAAAAACATGTATACAAATACCATATTTTAGGATAAATGTGGCATCTAATTTACAACCTTACCACATTTCTTAATAAATGCATGAAAAACAACTATAACACATCCATTTTAAGACAAATGGTGAATTTTCATTGTAATTTTACCGCATTCTTAATAAATGCGGGTAAAACATGTATACAAATACCTTACTTTTGGATAAATGTGGTACCTACTTTACAATTTTACCACATTTCATAATAATGCATGAAAAACAATTATAACACATCCATTTTAGGACGATAGTTGCAGCTTATTGCAATTTTACCGCATTTCTTAAAATGCAGGAAAAACATGTATACAAATACCATATTAGGGATAAATGTGGTACCTACTTTGCAACTTTACCACATTCCTAATAAAATGCATGAAAAACAATTAAAACACCTCCATTTTAAGAAAAATGTTGCACCTTCTTTTAATTTTACCGCATTCCTTAATACATGCGGGTAAAACATATATACAAATGCCATATTTAGGATAAATGTGGTACCTACATTACAACTTTACCATATTTCATAATAAATGCATGAAAAACAATATAACACTTCCATTTTAAGACAAATGCTGCACTTCTTTGTAATTTTACCGCATTTCTTTATAAATGCGGTAAAACAGGTATACAAATACCATATTTTAGGATAAATGTGTACCTACTTTACAACTTACCACATTTCCTAATAATAAATGCATGAAAAACAATTAAAACACATCCATTTTAAGAAAAATGGTTGCACCTTTCTTAATTTTACCGCATTCCTTAATAAATGCGGGTAAAACATATACAAATACCATATTTTAGGATAAATGTGGTACCTACTTTACAATTTACCACATTTCATAATAAATGCATGAAAAACAATTATAACACATCCATTTTAAGAAAATGTTGCACTTTCTTTGAATTTTACCGCATTTCTTTATAAATGCGGGTAAAACATGTATACAAATACCATATTTTAGGATAAATGTGGTAAACTTTACAACCTTACCACATTTCGTAATAAATGCATGAAAAACAATTATAACACATCCATTTTAAGACAAATGGTGAATTTTCATTGTAATTTTACCGCATTTCCTAATAAATGCGGGTAAAACATGTATACAAATACCATACTTTAGGATAAATGTGGTACCCTTTACAATTTTACCACATTTCATAATAAATGCATGAAAAACAATTATAACACATCTATTTTAAGACGATAGTTGCACGTTATTTTTAATTTTACCGCATTTTTTAATAAATGCAAGAAAAACATGTATACAAATACCATCTTTAGGATAAATGTGGCATCTAATTTACAACCTTACCACATTTCGTAATAAATGCATGAAAAAAACAACTAACACATCCATTTTAAGACAAATGGTGAATTTTCATTGTAATTTTACCGCATTCTTAATAAATGCGGGTAAAACATGTATACAAATACCTTACTTTGGATAAATGTGGTACCTACTTTACAATTTTACCACATTTCATAATAAATGCATGAAAAACAATTATAACACATCATTTTAGGACGATAGTTGCAGCTTATTTGCAATTTTACCGCATTTCTTAATAAATGCAGGAAAAACATGTATACAAATACCATATTTTAGGATAAATGTGGTACCTACTTTGCAACTTACCACATTTCCTAATAAAATGCATGAAAAACAATTAAAACACCTCCATTTTAAGAAAAATGTTGCACCTTCTTTTTAATTTTACCGCATTCCTTAATACATGCGGGTAAAACATATATACAAATGCCATATTTAGGATAAATGTGGTACCTACATTACAACTTTACCATATTTCATAATAAATGCATGAAAAAACAATTATAAACACTTCCATTTTAAGACAAATGCTGCACTTTCTTTGTAATTTACCGCATTTCTTATAAATGCGGGTAAAACAGGTATACAAATAACCATATTTTAGGATAAATGTGGTACCTACTTTACAACTTACCACATTTCGTAATAAATGCATGAAAAACATTATAACACATCCATTTTAAAACAAATGGTGAATTTTCATTGTAATTTTACCGCATTTCCTAATAAATGCGGGTAAAAAATGTATACAAATACCATGCTTTAGGATAAATGTGGTACCTACTTTACAATTTTACCACATTTCATAATAAATGCATGAAAAACAATTATAACACATCCATTTTAAGACGATAGTTGCACCTTATTTTTAATTTTACTGCATTTTTTAATAAATGCAAGAAAAACATGTATAAAAATACCATATTTTAGGATAAATGTGGCACCTAATTTACAACCTTACCACATTTCGTAATAAATGCATGAAAAAAATATAAACACATCCATTTTAAGACAAATGGTGAATTTCATTGTAATTTTACTGCATTTCTTAATAAATGCGGGTAAAACATGTATACAAATACCATACTTTAGGATAAATGTGGTATCTACTTTACAATTTTCCACATTTCATAATAAATGCATGAAAAACAATTATAACACATCTATTTTAAGACGATAGTTGCACGTTATTTTTAATTTTACCCATTTTTAATAAATGCAAGAAAACATGTATACAAATACCATTTTTAGGATAAATGTGGCATCTAATTTACAACCTTACCACATTTCTTAATAAATGCATGAAAAACAACTATAACACATCCATTTTAAGACAAATGGTGAATTTTCATTGTAATTTTACCGCATTTCTTAATAAATGCGGGTAAAACATGTATACAAAATACTTACTTGGTTATAAATGGGGTACCCTTACAATTTTACCACATTTCATAATAAATGCATGAAAAACAATTATAACACATCCATTTTAGGACGATAGTTGCAGCTTATTTGCAATTTACCGCATTTCTTAATAAATGCAGGAAAAACATGTATACAAATACCATATTTTAGGATAAATGTGGTACTACTTTGCAACTTTACCACATTTCCTAATAAAATGCATGAAAAACAATTAAAACACCTCCATTTTAAGAAAAATGTTGCACCTTTTTTTAATTTTACCGCATTCCTTAGTACATGCGGGTAAAACATATACAAATGCCATATTTTAGGATAAATGTGGTACCTACATTACAACTTACCATATTTCATAATAAATGCATGAAAAACAATTATAACACTTCCATTTTAAGACAAATGCTGCACTTTCTTTGTAATTTTACCGCATTTCTTTATAAATGCGGGTAAAACAGGTATACAAATACCATATTTTAGGATAAATGTGGTACCTACTTTACAACCTTACCACATTTCGTAATAAATGCATGAAAAAACAATTATAAACACATCCATTTTAAAAAAATGGTGAATTTTCATTGTAATTTTTAACCGCATTTCCTAATAAATGCGGGTAAAACATGTATACAAATACCATGCTTTAGGATAAATGTGGTACCTACTTTACAATTTACCACATTTCATATAAATGCATGAAAAACAATTAAAACACATCCATTTTAAGACGATCGTTGCCACTTATTCGTAATTTTACCGCATTTCTAATAAATGCAGGAAAAAATGTATAAAAATACCATATTTTAGGATAAATGTGGCACCTAATTTACAACCTTACCACATTTCGTAATAAATGCATGAAAAAACAATTATAACACATCCATTTTAAGACAAATGGTGAATTTCATTGTAATTTTACTGCATTTCTTAATAAATGCGGGTAAAACATGTATACAAATACCATACTTTAGGATAAATGTGGTATCTACTTTACAATTTTACCACATTTCATAATAAATGCATGAAAAAACAATTATAACACATCTATTTTAAGACGATAGTTGCACGTTATTTTAATTTTACCGCATTTTTTAATAAATGCAAGAAAAACATGTATACAAATACCATCTTTTAGGATAAATGTGGCATCTAATTTACAACCTTACAACATTTCTTAATAAATGCATGAAAAACAACTATAACACATCCATTTTAAGACAAATGGTGAATTTTCATTGTAATTTTACCGCATTTCTTAATAAATGCGGGTAAAACATGTATACAAATACCTTACTTTTGGATAAATGTGGTACCTACTTTGCAACTTTACCACATTTCCTAATAAAATGCATGAAAAACAATTAAAACACCTCCATTTTAAGAAAAATGTTGTACTTCTTTTTAATTTACCGCATTCCTTAATACATGCGGGTAAAACATATATACAAATGCCATATTTTAGGATAAATGTGGTACCTACATTACAACTTTACCATATTTCGTAATAAATGCATGAAAAACAATTATAACACTTCCATTTTAGGACGATAGTTGCAGCTTATTTGCAATTTTACCGCATTTCTTAATAAATGCAGGAAAAACATGTATACAAATACCATATTTTAGGATAAATGTGGTACCTACTTTGCAACTTTACCACATTTCCTAATAAAATGCATGAAAAACAATAAAACACCCATTTTAAGAAAAATGTTGCACCTTCTTTTAATTTTACCGCATTCCTTAGTACATGCGGGTAAAACATATATACAAATGCCATATTTTAGGATAAATGTGGTACCTACATTACAACTTTACCATATTTCATAATAAATGCATGAAAAACAATTATAACACTTCCATTTTAAGACAAATGCTGCACTTTCTTTGTAATTTTACCGCATTTCTTTATAAATGCGGGTAAAACAGTATAAAAAAACCTATTTTGGGCTAAATGTGGTACCTACTTTACAACCTTACCACATTTCGTAATAATGCATGAAAAACAATTATAAAACATCCATCTTTTTAAACAAATGGTGAATTTTCATTGTAAATTTACCGCATTTCCTAATAAATGCGGGTTAAAACATGTATACAAATACCATGCTTTAGGATAAATGTGGTACCTACTTTACAATTTTACCACATTTCATAATAAATGCATGAAAAACAATTATAACACATCCATTTTAAGACGATAGTTGCACCTTATTTTTAATTTTACCGCATTTTTTAATAAATGCAAGAAAAACATGTATACAAATACCATATTTTAGGATAAATGTGGCACCTAATTTACAACTTACCACATTTCGTAATAAATGCATGATAAACAATTATAACACATCCATTTTAAGACAAATGGTGAATTTTCATTGTAATTTTACTGCATTTCTTAATAAATGCGGGTAAAACATGTATACAAATACCATACTTTAGGATAAATGTGGTACCTACTTTACAATTTACCACATTTCATAATAAATGCATGAAAAACAGTTATAACACATTATTTTAGACGATAGTTGCATGTTATTTTTAATTTTACCACATTTTTAATAAATGCAAGAAAAACATGTATACAAATACCATCTTTTAGGATAAATGTGGCACTAATTACAACCTTACCACATTTCTTAATAAATGCATGAAAAAACAACTAAACACATCCATTTTAAGACAAATGGTGAATTTTCATTGTAATTTTACCGCATTTCTTAATAAATGGGGGTAAAACATGTATACAAATACCTTTTTTGGATAAATGTGGTACCTACTTTACAATTTTACCACATCATAATAAATGCATGAAAAACAATTATAACACATCCATTTTAGGACGATAGTTGCAGCTTATTTGCAATTTTACCGCATTTCTAATAAATGCAGGAAAAACATGTATATAAATACCATATTAGGATAAATGTGGTACCTACTTTGCAACTTTACCACATTTCCTAATAAAATGCATGAAAAAACAATTAAAAACACTCCATTTTAAGAAAATGATTTGCACCTTTTAATTTTACCGCATTCCTTAATACATGCGGGTAAAACATATATACAAATGCCATATTTTAGGATAAATGTGGTATTACATTTACAACTTTACCATATTTCATAAATAAATGCATGAAAAACAATTATAACACTTCCATTTTAAGACAAATGCGCACTTGTATTTTTATTTTACCGCATTTCTTTATAAATGCGGGAAAAACAGGTATACAAATACCATATTTTGGATAAATGTGGTACCTACTTTAAACCTTACCACATTTCGTAATAAATGCATGAAAAACAATTATAACACATCCATTTTTAAAACAAATGGGAATTTTCATTGTATTTTACCGCATTTCCTAATAAATGGGTGGTAAAACATGTATACAAATACCATGCTTTAGGATAAATGTGGTACTACTTTACAATTTTACCACATTCATAATAAATGCATGAAAAACAATTAAAACACATCCATTTAAGGACGATCGTTGCACCTTATTGTAATTTTACCGCATTTCTTATAAATGCAGGAAAAACATGTATAAAAATACCATTTTAGGATAAATGTGGTACCTAATTTACAACCTTACCACATTCGTAATAAATGCATGAAAAACAATTATAACACATCCATTTTAAGACAAATGGTTGAATTTTCATTGTAATTTTACCGCATTTCTTAATAAATGCGGGTAAAACATGTATACAAATACCATACTTTAGGATAAATGTGGTACCTACTTTACAATTTTACCACATTTCATAATAAATGCATGAAAAAAAATTATAACACATCCATTTTAAGACGATGTTGCACGTTATTTTTAATTTTACCGCATTTTTTAATAAAATGCAAGAAAAAACATGTATACAAATACCATCTTTAGGATAAATGTGGCATACATTTACAACCTTACCACATTTCGTAATAAATGCATGAAAAACAACTATAACACATCCATTTTAAGACAAATGGTGAATTTTCATTGTAATTTTACCGCATTTCTAATAAATGCGGGTAAAACATGTATACAAATACCTTATTTTGGATAAATGTGGTACCTACTTTACAATTTTACCACATTTCATAATAAATGCATGAAAAAAA
>NW_026113573.1:0-17246 GCF_024323335.1 Lathyrus oleraceus
AACAACATTTTCATAATTCACACAATTCAATCAAATTTCATGGGTTTAACATCAACATTTTCATCATTCCCACAATTCAACCAAATTTCATGGGTTTAACAATAACATTTTCATCATTCACACATTCAATCAAATTTATGGGCTTAACAACAAATTTTCATATTCACACAATTCAATCAAATTCCATGGGTTTAACAACAACATTTTCATCATTCACGCAGTTCAATCAAATTTCATGGATTTAACATCACATTTTCATCATTCCCACAATTCAATCAAATTTCATGGGTTTAACAACAACATTTTCATCATTCACACAATTCAATTAAATTTTATGGTTTTAACAACAAAAATTTCATCATTCACATAATTCAATCAAATTTCATGGTTTTAACAACAATATTTTCATTTATTCCCACAATTCAATCAAATTGCATGGGTTTAACATCATCATTTTCATCCTGTCCCACAATTCAATCAAATATAATGGGTTTAACATCACATTTTCCTGATTCACACAGTTCAGTCAAATATCATGGGTTTAAAATCAAGATTTTCATCATTCACACAATCCAATCAAATTTTCTAGGTTTAACCACATCATTTTCATCATGCACACAATTTAATTAAATTTCAAGGGTTTAACAACAACATTTTCATCATTCCCACAATTCAATCAAATTTCATGGGTTTAACATCACATTTTCATTATTCCCACAATTCAATCAAATTTCATGGGTTTAATATCAACATTTCATCATTCACACAATTCAATCAAATTTCCTTACTTTAACAACAACATTTTCATCATGAACAGAATTTAATTAAATTTCATGGGTTTAACAACAACATTTTCATCATTCCCACAATTCAATCAAATTTCATGGGTTTAATATCAACATTTTCATCATTACCACAATTCAATCAAATTTCATGGGTTTAACATCACATTTTCATCATTCCCACAATTCAATCAAATTTCATGGATTTAACATCACATTTTCATCATTCCCACAATTCAATCAAATTTCATGGGTTGAACAACAACATTTTCATAATTCACACAATTCAATCAAATTTCATGGGTTTAACATCAACATTTTCATCATTGCCACAATTCAATCAAATTTCATTGGTTTAACAACAACATTTTCATAATTCACACAATTCAATCAAATTTTATGGGTTTAAAAAACAAAATTTTCATCTTCACACAATTCAATCAAATTCCATGGGTTTAGCAATCACATTTTCACGATTCACGCAGTTCAGTCAAATATCATGGGTTTAATATCAAGATTTTTATCATTCCCACAATCCAATCAAATTTCATGGGTTTAACAACATCATTTTCATCATTCACACAATTCAGTCAAGTTTCATGGGTTTAACATCATCACTTTCATCATTCCTACCATTCAATCAAATTTCATGGGTTTAGCATCAACATTTTCATCATTCCCACAATTCAATGAAATTTCATGGGTTTAACAACAACATTTCGTTATTCACACAGTTCAATAAAATTCACGGGTTTAACATCAACATTTATCATTTCCACCATTCAATCAAATTTCATAAGTTTTAACAACAAGTTTTCATCATTCACACACCATTCAATCAATTTTCATTGGTTTAACAACAACATTTTCATCATTCACACAATTCAATCAAATTTCATGGGTATAACAACAACATTTTCATCATTCACACAGTTCAATCAAATTTAATGGGTTTAACATCAACATTTTCATCATTCCCACAATTCAATCAAATTTCATGGGTTTAACAACAACATTTTCATCATTCACACAATTCAATCAAATTTTATGGGTTTAACACCAAAGTTTTCATCATTCATATAATTCAATCAAATTTCATGGTTTTAACATCAATATTTTCACTTATTCCCATAATTCAATCAAATTTCATGGGTTTAACATCATCATTTTCATCATTCCCAACATTCAATCAAATTTCATGGGTTTAACATCACATTTTCATTATTCCGACAATTCAATCAATTTCATGGGTTTAACATCAACATTTCATCATTCACACAATTCAATCAAATTTCCTTACTTTAACAACAACATTTTCATCATAAACAGAATTTAATTAATTTCATGGGTTTAACAACAACATTTTCATCATTCCCACAATTCAATCAAATTTCATGGGTTTAATATCAACATTTTCATCATTACCACAATTCAATCAAATTTCATGGGTTTAACATCACATTTCATCATTCCCACAATTCAATCAAATTTCATGGGTTTAACAACAACATTTTCATAATTCACACAATTCAATCAAATTTCATGGGTTTAACATCAACATTTTCATCATTCCCACAATTCAACCAAATTTCATGGGTTTAACAATAACATTTTCATCATTCACACAATTCAATCAAATTTTATGGGCTTAACAACAAAATTTTCATATTCACACAATTCAATCAAATTCCATGGGTTTTAACAACAACATTTTCATCATTCACGCAGTTCAATCAAATTTCATGGATTTAACATCACATTTTCATCATTCCCCACATTCAATCAAATTTCATGGGTTTAACAACAACATTTTCATCATTCACACAATTCAATCAAATCTTATGGGTTTAACAACAAAAATTTCATCATTCACACAATTCAATCAAATTCCATGGGTTTAACAATCACATTTTCACGATTCACGCAGTTCAGTCAAATATCATGGGTTTAATATCGATTTTTATCATTCCCACAATCCAATCAATTTCATGGGTTTAAACAAATCATTTTCATCATTCACACAATTCAGTCAAGTTTCATGGGTTTAACATCATCACTTTCATCATTCCTACCATTCAATCAAATTTCATGGGTTTAGCATCAACATTTTCATCATTCCCACAATTCAATGAAATTTCATGGTTTAAACAACAACATTTTCGTTATTCACACAGTTAATAAAATTTCACGGTTTACATCAACATTTCATCATTTCCACCATTCAATCAAATTTCATAGGTTTAACAACAAAGTTTTCATCATTCACACAATTCAATCAATTTCATTGGTTTAACAACAACATTTTCATCATTCACACAATTCAATCAAATTTCATGGGTATAACACAACATTTTCATCATTCACACAGTTCAATCAAATTTAATGGGTTTAACATCAACATTTTCATCATTCCCACAATTCAATCAATTTCATGGGTTTAACAACAACATTTTCATCATTCACACAATTCAATCAAATTTTGGGTTAACACCAAGTTTTCATCATTCATATAATTCAATCAAATTTCATGGTTTTAACATCAATATTTTCACTTATTCCCATAATTCAATCAAATTTCATGGGTTTAACATCATCATTTTCATCATTCCACAATTCAATCAAATTTCATGGGTTTAACATCACATTTTCATTATTCCGACAATTCAATCAAATTTCATGGTTTTAACATCAACATTTCATCATTCACACATTCAATCAATTTCCTTACTTTAACAACAACATTTTCATCATAAACAGAATTAATAAATTTCATGGTTTAACAACAACATTTTCATCATTCCCACAATTCAATCAAATTTCATGGGTTTAATATCACATTTTCATCATTACCACAATTAAATCAAATTTCATGGGTTTAACATCACATTTTCATCATTCCCACAATTCAATCAAATTTCATGGGTTTAACAACACATTTTCATAATTCACACAATTCAATCAATTTCATGGTTTAACATCAACATTTTCATCATTCCCACAATTCAACAAATTTCATGGGTTTAACAATAACATTTTCATCATTCACACAATTCAATCAAATTTATGGGCTTAACAACAAAATTTTCATATTCACACAATTCAATCAAATTCATGGTTTAACAACAACATTTTCATCATTCACGCAGTTCAATCAAATTTCATGGATTTAACATCACATTTTCATCATTCCCACAATTCAATCAAATTTCATGGGTTTAACAACAACATTTTCATCATTCACACAATTCAATTAAATTTTATGGTTTAACAACAAAATTTTCATCATTCACACAATTCAATCAAATTTCATGGTTTTAACAACAATATTTTCATTTATTCCCACAATTCAATCAAATTGCATGGGTTTAACATCATCATTTTCATCCTTCCCACAATTCAATCAAATTTAATGGGTTTAACATCACATTTTCTGATTCACACAGTTCAGTCAAATTCATGGGTTTAAAATCAAGATTTTCATCATTCACACAATCCAATCAAATTTCTAGGTTTAACCACATCATTTTCATCATGCACACATTTAATTAAATTTCAAGGTTTAACAACAACATTTTCATCATTCCCACAATTCAATCAAATTTCATGGGTTTAACATCACATTTTCATTATTCCCACAATTCAATCAAATTTCATGGTTTAATATCAACATTTTCATCATTCACACAATTCAATCAAATTTCCTTACTTTAACACAACATTTCATCATGAACAGATTAATTAAATTTCATGGGTTTAACAACACATTTTCATCATTCCCACAATTCAATCAAATTTCATGGGTTTAATATCAACATTTTCATCATTACCACAATTCAATCAAATTTCATGGTTTTAACATCACATTTTCATCATTCCCACAATTCAATCAAATTCATGGATTTAACATCACATTTTCATCATTCCCACAATTCAATCAAATTTCATGGGTTTTAACAACAACATTTTCATAATTCACACATTCAATCAATTTCATGGTTTTACATCAACATTTTCATCATTGCCACAATTCAATCAAATTTCATTGGTTTAACAACAACATTTTCATATTCACACAATTCAATCAAATTTTATGGGTTTAAAAAACAATTTTCATCTTCACACAATTCAATCAAATTCATGGGTTTAACATCACATTTTCATCAGATTCACGCAGTTCAATCAAATATCATGGGTTTTATATCAAGATTTTTATCATTCCCACATCCAATCAAATTTCATGGGTTTAACAACATCATTTTCATCATTCACACAATTCAGTCAAGTTTCATGGTTTAACATCATCACTTTCATCATTCCTACCATTCAATCAAATTTCATGGGTTTAGCATCAACATTTTCATCATTCCCACAATTCAATAAATTTCATGGGTTTAACACAACATTTTCGTTATTCACACAGTTCAATCAAATTTCACGGGTTTAACATCAACATTTTCATCATTTCCACCATTCAATCAAATTTCATAAGTTTTAACAACAAAGTTTTCATCATTCACACAATTCATCATTTTCATTGGTTTAACAACAACATTTTCATCATTCACACAATTCAATCAAATTTCATGGGTATAACAACAACATTTTCATCATTCACACAGTTCAATCAAATTTAATGGGTTTTAACATCAACATTTTCATCATTCCCACAATTCAATCAAATTTCATGGGTTTAACACAACATTTTCATCATTCACACAATTCAATCAAATTTTATGGGTTTAACACCAAAATTTCATCATTCAATATTCAATCAAATTTCATGGTTTTAACATCAATATTTTCACTTATTCCCATAATTCAATCAATTTCATGGGTTTAACATCATCATTTTCATCATTCCCACAATTCAATCAAATTTCATGGTTTAACATCACATTTTCATTATTCACACAATTCAATCAATTTCATGGGTTTAACATCAACATTTCATCATTCACACAATTCAATCAAATTTCCTTACTTTAACACAACATTTTCATCATGAACAGAATTTATTAAATTTCATGGGTTTAACAACAACATTTTCATCATTCCCACAATTCAATCAAATTTCATGGTTTAATATCAACATTTTCATCATTACCACAATTCAATCAAATTTCGTGGGTTTAACATCACATTTTCATCATTCCCACAATTCAATCAATTTCATGGTTTTAACAACAACATTTTCATAATTCACACAATCAATCAAATTTCATGGGTTTAACATCAACATTTTCATCATTCCCACAATTCAACCAAATTTCATGGGTTTAACAATAACATTTTCATCATTCACACAATTCAATCAAATTTATGGGCTTAACAACAAAATTTTCATATTCACACAATTCAATCAAATTCCATGGGTTTAACAACAACATTTTCATCATTCACGCAGTTCAATCAAATTTCATGGGTTTAACATCAACATTTTCATCATTCCCACAATTCAATCAAATTTCATGGGTTTAACAACAACATTTTCATCATTCACACAATTCAATCTAATTTTATGGGTTTAACAACAAAAATTTCATCATTCACATAATTCAATCAAATTTCATGGTTTAACAACAATATTTTCATTTATTCCCACAATTCAATCAAATTGCATGGGTTTAACATCATCATTTTCATCATTCCCACAATTCAATCAAATATAATGGGTTTAACATCACATTTTCCTGATTCACACAGTTCAGTCAAATATCATGGGTTTAAAATCAAGATTTTCATCATTCCCACAATTCAATCAAATTTCTAGTTTAACCACATCATTTTCATCATGCACACAATTAATTAAATTTCAAGGGTTTAACAACAACATTTTCATCATTCCCACAATTCAATCAAATTTCATGGGTTTAACATCATCACTTCATCATTCCTACCATTCAATCAAATTTCATGGGTTTAGCATCAAGATTTTCATCATTCCCACAATTCAATGAAATTTCATGGGTTTACCAACACATTTTCGTTATTCACACAGTTCAATAAAACTTTCCGGGTTTAACATCAACTTTTCATCATTCCACCATTCAATAAAATTTCATAAGTTTTAACAACAACGTTTTCATCATTCACACAATTCAATCAATTTCATTGGTTTACAACAACATTTCATCATTCACATAATTCAATCAAATTTCATGGGTTTAAACAACATTTTCATCATTCACACAGTTCAATAAATTTTAATGGTTTAACATCAACATTTCATCATTCCCACAATTCAATCAAATTTCATGGGTTTAACAACAACATTTTCATCATTCACACAATTCGATCAAATTTTATGGGTTTAAAACCAAAGTTTTCATCATTCATATAATTCAATCAAATTTCATGGTTTTAACATCAATATTTTCATTTATTCCCATAATTCAATCAAATTTCATGGGTTTAACATCATCATTTTCATCATTCCCACAATTCAATCAAATTTCATGGGTTTAACATCAACATTTCATCATTCACACAATTCAATCAATTTCCTTACTTAACAACAACATTTTCATCATGCACAGAATTTAATTAAATTTCATGGGTTTAACAACAACATTTTCATCATTCCCACAATTCAATCAAATTTCATGGGTTTAATATCAACATTTTCATCATTACCACAATTCAATCAAATTTCATGGGTTTAACATCACATTTTCATCATTCCACAATTCAATCAAATTTCATGGGTTTAACAACAACTTTTCATAATTCACACAATTCAATCAAATTTCATGGGTTTAACATCAACATTTTCATCATTCCCACAATTCAACCAAATTTCATGGATTTAACATCAACATTTTCATCATTCACGCAGTTCAATCAAATTTCATGGATTAACATCAACATTTTCATCATTCCCACAATTCAATCAAATTTCATGGTTTTAACAACAACTTTCATCATTCACACAATTCATTAAATTTTATGGGTTTAACA
Organism: Lathyrus oleraceus; assembly: GCF_024323335.1. Taxonomy (NCBI): domain Eukaryota; kingdom Viridiplantae; phylum Streptophyta; class Magnoliopsida; order Fabales; family Fabaceae; genus Lathyrus; species Lathyrus oleraceus. The sequence goes on from NW_026113573.1 coordinate 7,740, forward strand.
ACAAAATTTCATCATTCACATAATTCAATCAAATTTCATGGTTTTAACAACAATTTTTTCATTTATTCCACAATTCAATCAAATTGCATGGTTTAACATCATCATTTTCATCATGTCCCCAATTCAATCAAATATAATGGTTTAACATCACATTTTCCTGATTCACACAAGTTCAGTCAAATTTCATGGGTTTAAAATCAAGATTTTCATCATTCACACAATTCCAATCAAATTTTCAGGTTTAACCACATCATTTTCATCATGCACACAATTTAATTAAATTTCAAGGGTTTAACAACAACATTTTCATCATTCCCACAATTCAATCAAATTTCATGGGTTTAACATCACATTTTCATTATTCCCACAATTCAATCAAATTTCATGGGTTTAACATCAACATTTCATCATTCACACAATTCAATCAAATTTCCTTACTTTAACAACAACATTTTCATCATGAACAGAATTTAATTAAATTTCATGGGTTTAACAACAACATTTTCATCATTCCCACAATTCAATCAAATTTCATGGGTTTAATATCAACATTTTCATCATTACCACAATTCAATCAAATTTCATGGGTTTAACATCACATTTTCATCATTCCCACAATTCAATCAAATTTCATGGGTTTAACATCACATTTTCATCATTCCCACAATTCAATCAAATTTCATGTGTTTAACAACAACATTTTCATAATTCACACAATTCAATCAAATTTCATGGGTTTAACATCAACATTTTCATCATTGCCACAATTCAATCAAATTTCATTGGTTTAACAACAACATTTTCATAATTCACACAATTCAATCAATTTTATGGGTTTAAAAACAAATTTTCATCTTCACACAATTCAATCAAATTCCATGGTTTAACAATCACATTTTCACGATTCACGCAGTTCAGTCAAATATCATGGGTTTAATATCAAGATTTTTATCATTCCCACAATTCAATCAAATTTCATGGTTTAACAACATCATTTTCATCATTCAGACAATTCAGTCAAGTTTCATGGTTTAACATCATCACTTTCATCATTCCTACCATTCAATCAATTTCATGGGTTTAGCATCAACATTTTCATCATTCCCACAATTCGATGAAATTTCATGGTTTAACAACAACATTTTCGTTATTCACACAGTTCAATAAATTTCACGGGTTTAACATCAACATTTCATCATTTCCACCATTCAATCAAATTTCATAAGTTTAACAACAAATTTTCATCATTCACACAATTCAATCAATTTTCATTGGTTTAAAACAACATTTTCATCATTCACACAATTCAATCAATTTCATGGGTATAACAACAACATTTTCATCATTCACACAGTTCAATCAAATTATGGTTTTAACATCAACATTTTCATCATTCCCACAATTCAATCAAATTTCATGGGTTTAACAACAACATTTTCATCATTCACACAATTCAATCAAATTTTATGGGTTTAACACCAAAGTTTTCATCATTCATATAATTCAATCAAATTTCATGGGTTTAACATCATATTTTCACTTATTCCCATAATTCAATCAAATTTCATGGGTTTAACATCATCATTTTCATCATTCCCACAATTCAATCAAATTTCATGGTTTAACATCACATTTTCATCATTCCCACAATTCAATCAAATTTCATGGGTTTAACAACAACATTTTCATTATTCACACAATTCAATCAAATTTCCTTACTTTAACAACAACATTTCATCATTCACAGAATTTAATTAAATTTCATGGGTTTAACAACAACATTTTCATCATTCATTCCCACAATTCAATCAAATTTCATGGTTTTATATCAACATTTTCATCATTACCACAATTCAATCAAATTTCATGGGTTTAACATCACATTTTCATCATTCCCACAATTCAATCAAATTTCATGGGTTTAACAACAACATTTTCATTATTCACACAATCAATCAAATTTCATGGGTTTAACATCAACATTTTCATCATTCCCACAATTCAACCAAATTTCATGGTTTAACAATACATTTTCATCATTCACACAATTCAATCAAATTTATGGGCTTAACAACAAAATTTTCATATTCACACAATTCAATCAAATTCCATGGTTTAACAACAACATTTTCATCATTCACGCAGTTCAATCAAATTTCATGGATTTAACATCAACATTTTCATCATTCCCACAATTCAATCAAATTTCATGGGTTTAACAACAACATTTTCATCATTCACACAATTCAATTAATTTTATGGGTTTAACAACAAAATTTCATCATTCACATAATTCAATCAAATTTCATGGTTTTAACAACAATATTTTCATTTATTCCCACAATTCAATCAAATTGCATGGGTTTAACATCATCATTTTCATCATGTCCCACAATTCAATCAAATATAATGGGTTTAACATCACATTTCCTGATTCACACAGTTCAGTCAAATATCATGGGTTTAAAATCAAGATTTTCATCATTCACACAATCCAATCAAATTTTCTAGGTTTAACCACATCATTTTCATCATGCACACAATTTAATTAAATTTCAAGGTTTTAACAACAACATTTTCATCATTCCCACAATTCAATCAAATTTCATGGGTTTAACATCATCACTTTCATCATTCCTACCATTCAATCAAATTTCATGGGTTTAGCATCAAGATTTTCATCATTCCCACAATTCAATGAAATTTCATGGGTTTACAACAACATTTTCGTTATTCACACAGTTCAATAAACTTCACGGGTTTTAACATCAACATTTCATCATTTCCACCATTCAATAAAATTTCATAAGTTTTAACAACAACGTTTTCATCATTCACACAATTCAATCAATTTTCATTGGTTTAAAACAACATTTTCATCATTCACACAATTCAATCAAATTTCATGGGTATAACAACAACATTTTCATCATTCACACAGTTCAATCAAATTTAATGGGTTTAACATCAACATTTTCATCATTCCCACAATTCAATCAAATTTCATGGGTTTAACAACAACATTTTCATCATTCACACATTTCGATCAAATTTTATGGGTTTAAAAACCAAAGTTTTCATCATTCATATATTCAATCAAATTTCATGGTTTTAACATCAATATTTTCATTTATTCCCATAATTCAATCAAATTTCATGGGTTTAACATCATCATTTTCATCATTCCCACAATTCAATCAAATTTCATGGGTTTAACATCACATTTTCATTATTCCCACAATTCAATCAAATTTCATGGGTTAACATCAACATTTCATCATTCACACAATTCAATCAAATTTCCTTACTTTAACAACAACATTTTCATCATGCACAGAATTTAATTAAATTTCATGGGTTTAACAACAACATTTTCATCATTCCCACAATTCAATCAAATTTCATGGGTTTAATATCAACATTTTCATCATTACCACAATTCAATCAAATTTCATGGGTTTAACATCACATTTTCATCATTCCCACAATTCAATCAAATTTCATGGGTTTAACAACAACATTTTCATAATTCACACAATTCAATCAAATTTCATGGGTTTAACATCAACATTTTCATCATTGCCACAATTCAATCAAATTTCATTGGTTTAACAACAACATTTTCATAATTCACACAATTCAATCAAATTTTATGGGTTTAAAAAACAAAATTTCATCTTCACACAATTCAATCAAATTCCATGGGTTTGACAATCACATTTTCACGATTCACGCAGTTCAGTCAAATATCATGGGTTTAATATCAAGATTTTTATCATTCCCACAATTCAATCAAATTTCATGGGTTTAACAACATCATTTTCATCATTCACACAATTCAGTCAAGTTTCATGGGTTTAACATCATCACTTTCATCATTCCTACCATTCAATCAAATTTCTTGGGTTTAGCATCAACATTTTCATCATTCCCACAATTCAATGAAATTTCATGGGTTTAACAACAACATTTTCGTTATTCACACAGTTCAATAAAATTTCACGGGTTTAACATCAACATTTCATCATTTCCACCATTCAATCAAATTTCATAAGTTTTAACAACAAAGTTTTCATCATTCACACAATTCAATCAATTTTCATTGGTTTAACAACAGCATTTTCATCATTCACACAATTCAATCAAATTTCATGGGTATAACAACAACATTTTCATCATTCACACAGTTCAATCAAATTTAATGGGTTTAACATCAACATTTTCATCATTCCCACAATTCAATCAAATTTCATGGGTTTAACAACAACATTTTCATCATTCACACAATTCAATCAAATTTTATGGGTTTAACACCAAAGTTTTCATCATTCATATAATCAATCAAATTTCATGGTTTTAACATCAATATTTTCACTTATTCCCATAATTCAATCAAATTTCATGGGTTTAACATCATCATTTTCATCATTCCCACAATTCAATCAAATTTCATGGGTTTAACATCACATTTTCATTATTCCGACAATTCAATCAAATTTCATGGGTTTAACATCAACATTTCATCATTCACACAATTCAATCAAATTTCCTTACTTTAACAACAACATTTTCATCATGAACAGAATTTAATTAAATTTCATGGTTTAACAACAACATTTTCATCATTCCCACAATTCAATCAAATTTCATGGGTTTAATATCAACATTTTCATCATTACCACAATTCAATCAAATTTCATGGGTTTAACATCACATTTTCATCATTCCCACAATTCAACCAAATTTCATGGGTTTAACAATAACATTTTCATCATTCACACAATTCAATCAAATTTTATGGGCTTAACAACAAAATTTTCATATTCACACAATTCAATCAAATTCCATGGGTTTAACAACAACATTTTCATCATTCACGCAGTTCAATCAAATTTCATGGATTTAACATCAACATTTTCATCATTCCCACAATTCAATCAAATTTCATGGGTTTAACAACAACATTTTCATCATTCACACAATTCAATTAAATTTTATGGTTTAACAACAAAAATTCATCATTCACATAATTCAATCAAATTTCATGGTTTTAACAACATATTTTCATTTATTCCCACAATTCAATCAAATTGCATGGGTTTAACATCATCATTTTCATCATGTCCCACAATTCAATCATAATGGGTTTAACATCACATTTTCCTGATTCACACAGTTCAGTCAAATATCATGGTTTTAAATCAAGATTTTCATCATTCACACAAACCAATCAAATTTCTAGGTTTACCACATCATTTTCATCATGCACACAATTTAATTAAATTTCAAGGGTTTAACAACAACATTTTCATCATTCCCACAATTCAATCAAGTTTCATGGGTTTAACATCATCACTTTCATCATTCCTACCATTCAATCAAATTTCATGGGTTTAGCATCAACATTTTCATCATTCCCACAATTCAATGAATTTCATGGGTTTAACAACAACATTTTCGTTATTCACACAGTTCAATAAAATTTCACACGGTTTTACATCAACATTTCATCATTTCCACATTCAATCAAATTTCATAAGTTTTAACAACAACGTTTTCATCATTCACACAATTCAATCAATTTTCATTGGTTTAACAACAACATTTTCATCATTCACACAATTCAATCAAATTTCATGGGTATAACAAAACATTTTCATCATTCACACAGTTCAATAAATTTAATGGGTTTAACATCAACATTTTCATCATTCCCACAATTCAATCAAATTTCATGGGTTTAACAACAACATTTTCATCATTCACACAATTCATCAAATTTTATGGGTTTAACAACAAAGTTTTCATCATTCATATTTCAATCAAATTTCATGGTTTTAACATCAATATTTTCATTTATTCCCATAATTCAATCAATCTTCATGGGTTTAACATCATCATTTTCATCATTCCCACAATTAATCAAATTTCATGGTTTAACATCACATTTTCATTATTCCCACAATTCAATCAAATTTCATGGGTTTAACATCAACATTTCATCATTCACACAATTCAATCAAATTTCCTTACTTTAACAACAACATTTTCATAATGCACAGAATTTATTAAATTTCAAGGGTTTAACAACACATTTTCATCATTCCCACAATTCAATCAATTTCATGGGTTTATATCAACATTTTCATCATTACCACAATTCAATCAAATTTCATGGGTTTAACATCAACATTTTCATCATTGCCACAATTCAATCAAATTTCATTGGTTTAACAACAACATTTTCATAATTCACACAATTCAATCAAATTTTATGGTTTTAAAAACAAAATTTTCATCTTCACACAATTCAATCAATTCCATGGTTTAACAATCACATTTTCATGATTCACGCAGTTCAGTCAATATCATGGGTTTAATATCAAGATTTTATCATTCCCACAATTCAATCAAATTTCATGGGTTTAAACACATCATTTTCATCATTCACACAATTCAATCAAATTTTATGGGCTTAACAACAAAGTTTTCATCATTCATATAATTCAATCAAATTTCATGGTTTTAACATCAATATTTTCATTTATTCCCATAATTCAATCAAATTTCATGGGTTAACATCATCATTTTCATCATTCCCACAATTCAATCAAATTTCATGGGTTTAACATCACATTTTCATTATTCCCACAATTCAATCAAATTTCATGGTTTAACATCAACATTTCATCATTCACACAATTGAATCAAATTTCCTTACTTTAACAACAACATTTTCATCATGCACAGAATTTAATTAAATTTCATGGGTTTAACAACAACATTTTCATCATTCCCATAATTCAATCAAATTTCATGGGTTTAATATCAACATTTTCATCATTACCACAATTCAATCAAATTTCATGGGTTTAACATCACATTTTCATCATTCCCACAATTCAATCAAATTTCATGGGTTTAACAACAACATTTTCATAATTCACACAATTCAATCAAATTTCATGGGTTTAACATCAACATTTTCATCATTGCCACAATTCAATCAAATTTCATTGGTTTAACAACAACATTTTCATAATTCCACACAATTCAATCAAATTTCATGGGTTTAACATCACATTTTCATTATTCCCACAATTCAATCAAATTTCATGGGTTTAACATCAACATTTCATCATTCACACAATTCAATCAAATTTCCTTACTTTAACAACAACATTTTCATAATGCACAGAATTTAATTAAATTTCATGGGTTTACAAAACATATTTTCATCATTCCCCACAATTCAATCAAATTTCATGGGTTTAATATCAACATTTTCATCATTACCACAATTCAATCAAATTTCATGGGTTTAACATCAACATTTTCATCATTGCCACAATTCAATCAATTTCATTGGTTTAAAACCACACATTTTCATAATTCACACAATTCAATCAAATTTTATGGGTTTAAAAAACAAAATTTTCATCTTCACACAATTCAATCAAATTCCATGGGTTTAACAATCACATTTTCATGATTCACGCAGTTCAGTCAAATATCATGGGTTTAATATCAAGATTTTTATCATTCCCACAATTCAATCAAATTTCATGGGTTTAACAACATCATTTTCATCATTCACACAATTCAATCAAGTTTCATGGGTTTAACATCATCACTTTCATCATTCCTACCATTCAATCAAATTTCATGGGTTTAGCATCAACATTTTCATCATTCCCACAATTCAATGAAATTTCATGGTTTAACAACAACATTTTTCGTTATTCACACAGTTCAATAAAATTTCACGGGTTTAAACATCAACATTTCATCATTTCCACCATTCAATCAAATTTCATAAGTTTAACAACAACGTTTTCATCATTCACACAATTCAATCAATTTTCATTGGTTTAACAACAACATTTTCATCATTCACACAATTCAATCAAATTCATGGGTATAAACAACACATTTTCATCATTCACACAGTTCAATCAAATTTAATGGGTTTAACATCAACATTTTCATCATTCCCACATTCAATCAAATTTCATGGGTTTAACAACAACATTTTCATCATTCACACATTCAATAAAATTTTATGGGTTTAACAACAAAGTTTTCATCATTCATATATTCAATCAAATTTCATGGTTTTAACATCAATATTTCATTTATTCCATAATTCAATCAAATTTCATGGGTTTAACATCATCATTTTCATCATTCCCACAATTCAATCAAATTTCATGGGTTTAACATCACATTTTCATTATTCCCACAATTGAATCAAATTTCATGGGTTTAACATCAACATTTCATCATTCACCACAATTGAATCAAATTTCCTTACTTAACAACAACATTTTCATCATGCACAGAATTTAATTAAATTTCATGGGTTTAACAACAACATTTCATCATTCCCATAATTCAATCAAATTTCATGGGTTTAATATCAACATTTTCATCATTACCACAATTCAATCAAATTTCATGGGTTAACATCACATTTTCATCATTCCCACAATTCAATCAAATTTCATGGGTTTAAACAACATTATTTCATAATTCACACAATTCATTCAATCAAATTTCATGGTTTAAACATCAACATTTTCATCATTGCCCACAATTCAATCAAATTTCATTGGTTTAACAACAACATTTTCATTCACACAATTCAATCAAATTTTATGGGTTTAAAAAACAAAATTTTCATCTTCACACAATTCAATCAAATTCCATGGGTTTAACAATCACATTTTCACGATTCACGCAGTTCAGTCAAATATCATGGGTTTAATATCAAGATTTTTATCATTCCCACAATTCAATCAAATTTCATGGGTTTAACAACATCATTTTCATCATTCACACAATTCAATCAAGTTTCATGGGTTTAACATCATCACTTTCATCATTCCTACCATTCAATCAAATTTCATGGGTTTAGCATCAACATTTTCATCATTCCCACAATTCATGAAATTTCATGGGTTTAACAACAACATTTTCGTTATTCACACAGTTCAATAAAATTTCACGGGTTTAACATCAACATTTCATCATTTCCACCATTCAATCAAATTTCATAAGTTTTAACAACAACGTTTTCATCATTCACACAATTCAATCAATTTTCATTGGTTTAAACAACAACATTTTCATCATTCACACAATTCAATCAAATTTCATGGGTATAACAAAACATTTCATCATTCACACAGTTCAATAAAATTTAATGGGTTTAACATCAACATTTTCATCATTCCCACAATTCAATCAAATTTCATGGGTTTAACAACAACATTTTCATATTTCACACAATTCAATCAAATTTCATGGTTTAAACCATCAACATTTTCATCATTCCCACAATTCAACCAAATTTCATGGGTTTAAACAATAACATTTTCATCATTCACACAATTCAATCAAATTTTATGGGCTTAACAACAAAATTTCATATTCACACAATTCAATCAAATTCCATGGGTTTAACAACAACATTTTCATCATTCACGCAGTTCAATCAAATTTCAT
>NW_026113574.1:0-17187 GCF_024323335.1 Lathyrus oleraceus
GGGTTTAGCATCAACATTTTCATCATTTCCATAATTCAATCAAATTTCAGGGTGTAACATCAACATTTTCATCATTCCCACAATTCATTAAAATTTCATGGTCTAACATCAACATTTCATCATTCCCCACAATTCAATAAATTTCATGGGTTTAACAACAACATTTTCATTATTCACACAATTCAATCAAATTTCATGGTTGAACATCAACATTTCATCGTTTTCACATTTCAATCAAATTTCATAGGTTAACAACAACATTTTCATCATTCACACAATTCAATCAAATTTCATGGGTTTAACAACAACATTTTCATTACTCACACAATTCAATCAAATTTCATGGGTTTAACATCAATATTTCATCGATTCCACAATTCAATCAAATTTCATAGGTTTAACAACAACGTTTTCATAATTCACACTATTCAATCAAATTTCATAGGTTTAACAACAACATTTTCATCATTCACACAATTCAATCAAATTTCATGGGTTTAATAATAACATTTTCATCATTCGGACAATTCAATCAAATTTCATGGGTTTAACATCAACATTTTCATCATTCCCACAATTCAATCAAATTTTATGGGTTTAACATCATCATTTTCATCATTCCCACAATTCAATCAAATTTCATGGGTTTAACATTGTCATTTTTATCATTCCCACAATTCAATCAAAATTCATGGGTTTAACATCAATATTTCCATCATTCCTACAATTCAATCAAATTTCATGGGTTTAGCATCAACATTTTCATCATTCCCATAATTTAATCAAATTTCATAGGTTTAACAACAACATTTTCGTTATTCACACAATTCAATCTAATTTCATGGGTTTAACATCAACATTTCATCATTTCCACCATTCAATCAAATTTCATAGGTTTAACAACAATGTTTTCATCATTCACACAATTCAATCAAATTTTATGGGTTTAACAACAACATTTTCATCATTCACACAGTTCAATCAAATTTCATGAGTTTAACATCAACATTTTCATCATTCCCACAATTCTATCAAATTTCATGGGTTTACCAACAACATTTTCATCATTCACACAATTCAATCAAATTTTATGGTTTTAACAACAATATTTTCATTTATTCCCACAATTCAATCAAATTCCATGGGTTTAACATCATCATTTTCATCATTCCCACGATTCAATCAAATTTCATGGGTTTAACATCACATTTTCATCATTCCCACAATTAAATCAAATTTTATGGGTTTAACATCACATTTCCATCATTCCTACAATTCAATCAAATTTCATGGGTTTAGCAATAACGTTTTCATCATTCCCACAATTCAATCAAATTTCATGGGTTTAACATCATCATTTTCATCATTCCCACAATTCAGTCATATTTCATGGGTTTAACAACAACATTTTCATCATTCCCATAATTCAACCAAATTTCATGGGTTTAACATCAACAGTTTCATCATTCCCACAATTCAATCAAATATCATGGGTTTAACATCAACATTTCCATCATTCCTACAATTCAATCAAATTTCATGGGTTTAGCATCAACATTTTCATCATTCCCACAATTCAGTCAAATTTCATGGGTTTAACAACAACATTTTCGTTATTCACACAATTCAATCAAATTTCATGGGTTTAACATCAACATTTTCATCATTTCCATAATTCAATCAAATTTCATGTGTGTAACATCATCATTTTCATCATTCCCACAATTCATTAAAATTTCATTGGTCTAACATCAACATTTTCATCATTCCCACAATTCAATCAAATTTCATGGGTTTAACAACAACATTTTCATTATTCACACAGTTCAATCCAATTTCATGGGTTTAACATCAACATTTTCATCATTCCAACAATTTAATCAAATTTCATGGGTTTAACAACAACATTTTCATTACTCACACAATTCAATCAAATTTCATGGGTTTAACATCAACATTTCATCGATTCCACAATTCAATCAAATTTCATAGGTTTAACAACAACGTTTTCATAATTCACACAATTAAATAAAATTTCATAGGTTTAACAACAACATTTTCATCATTCACACAATTCAATCAAATTTCATGGGTTTAATAATAACATTTTCATCATTCGGACAATTCAATCAAATTTCATGGGTTTAACATCAACATTTTCATCATTCCCACAATTCAATAAAATTTTATGGGTTTAACATCATCATTTTCATCATTCCCACAATTCAATCAAATTTCATGGGTTTAACATTGTCATTTTTATCATTCCCACAATTCAATCAAAATTCATGGGTTTAACATCAATATTTCCATCATTCCTACAATTCAATCAAATTTCATGGGTTTAGCATCAACATTTTCATCATTTCCATAATTCAATCAAATTTCATGTGTGTAACATCATCATTTTCATCATTCCCACAATTCATTAAAATTTCATTGGTCTAACATCAACATTTTCATCATTCCCACAATTCAATAAAATTTCATGGGTTTAACAACAACATTTTCATTATTCACACAATTCAATCAAATTTCATGGGTTGAACATCAACATTTCATCGTTTCCACATTTCAATCAAATTTCATAGGTTTAACAACAACATTTTCATCATTCACACAATTCAATCAAATTTCATGGGTTTAACAACAACATTTTCATTACTCACACAATTCAATCAAATTTCATGGGTTTAACATCAATATTTCATCGATTCCACAATTCAATCAAATTTCATAGGTTTAACAACAACGTTTTCATAATTCACACTATTCAATCAAATTTCATAGGTTTAACAACAACATTTTCATCATTCACACAATTCAATCAAATTTCATGGGTTTAATAATAACATTTTCATCATTCGGACAATTCAATCAAATTTCATGGGTTTAACATCAACATTTTCATCATTCCCACAATTCAATCAAATTTTATGGGTTTAACATCATCATTTTCATCATTCCCACAATTCAATCAAATTTCATGGGTTTAACATTGTCATTTTTATCATTCCCACAATTCAATCAAAATTCATGGGTTTAACATCAATATTTCCATCATTCCTACAATTCAATCAAATTTCATGGGTTTAGCATCAACATTTTCATCATTCCCATAATTTAATCAAATTTCATAGGTTTAACAACAACATTTTCGTTATTCACACAATTCAATCTAATTTCATGGGTTTAACATCAACATTTCATCATTTCCACCATTCAATCAAATTTCATAGGTTTAACAACAATGTTTTCATCATTCACACAATTCAATCAAATTTTATGGGTTTAACAACAACATTTTCATCATTCACACAGTTCAATCAAATTTCATGAGTTTAACATCAACATTTTCATCATTCCCACAATTCTATCAAATTTCATGGGTTTACCAACAACATTTTCATCATTCACACAATTCAATCAAATTTTATGGTTTAACATCAAAATTTTCATCAATCACATAATTCAATCAAATTTCATGGTTTTAACAACAATATTTTCATTTATTCCCACAATTCAATCAAATTCCATGGGTTTAACATCATCATTTTCATCATTCCCACGATTCAATCAAATTTCATGGGTTTAACATCACATTTTCATCATTCCCACAATTAAATCAAATTTTATGGGTTTAACATCACATTTCCATCATTCCTACAATTCAATCAAATTTCATGGGTTTAGCAATAACGTTTTCATCATTCCCACAATTCAATCAAATTTCATGGGTTTAACATTGTCATACGGTGAACTGGACTTTTTGTGTTTTTTATCGCAATGTCGCGGTTAGCAAGAGTCGCCACCGACTTTTCTTTTATCCAATAAGGAAAGGTGGAAAAGAACAGGAAAGACCTTAATTTAGATTTTGGGTTCGGGAGGTACATTATACAAAGGGAAGGTGTTAGCACCCTTTGTATCCATGGTTATCCATGGGCTCTTAATTGCTCGATCACTTATATTATTTTTGTCTAAAAAAGTGTTTGTGAATTGTTTGGAAAATTGTTTTGAAAAGAGAATTTAACTTTGTAATGATTCTTGTATGAATGTATACAAAGTGGTTATCTCGTTTAGTTTTGAAAATTGTTTAGAAAAATATAACTCGGTAATGATTCTAGTATGAATGTATACCAAGTGGTGATTTTCTGAAGGTATTTTGAAAGGTGTGAGGTGTGAAAAAATGTTTTAGGTTGTGAGCCAGCAATTAAGAGTTATACCAACCCAAGGTCTTTATGAGTATTTCCTATCCTTATGAGGGTAAAACTGTCCTTATTATTGAGAAATAAGTAGTTTTATCCTTTGGATGTAAAAGGGTCATCGTAGGGTCATCGATTGGTCATTGAAGGCAACAGTTATGAGGATACCTTAGCATTCGAAGGGACTATCATCATTTAACCGTAGGCAACATCGGAGGGTCATCGAGGGACAAAGTTGTATATTCGAAGGCAACATCCGAGGGACTATAATTTATTTTATGATGATTTAACCGAAGGGTCTTTGCTAAGGGTATCCCCACGTTCGCGGGACATGACCGTAATATCGTAATCGTAAGGCAACAAAGAGAGGTCCAAGATCACTTATTCAAAGGCAAAGTTTTACAATTAATTATATAATTAGGATGAAACTCCACATTAAAATTATTAAAAATAATATATTAAAAAATTAATACATTAGAAATTAATACATTAAAAATTAATTTAGGGTGAAACTCCACAAGGGTATCCCACAAATAAAGTGGAATACCTAGCCAATAACCTTTTCCTGGGATATGTGAACCTTTACGAAACTCAAAAAAGAAACATGTCAGAACACCAAATCAGGGTGCAATCGAAGATTACACCGGAGAAATATCACAACAATAAATAGGATAGGATGAATAATGCATGGCTATGATAAAAACAAAAAAAAAAGAATAGAAAAGTCAGCTACTGTCTCGTTCGCCTCTGCCTCGCCTAGCGAAGGCCACGGATTTTGAATTTGAAAACAGCCCCATGTTAGGAACTTTGAATTTTATGGCATTTTATCACAGGAATAACATGGTCAAACATTCAGGGTATTCAGGCATATTTAAATTCCATACGAAAGCAAATTATATATCAACATTTAATCATGATGCATTATATATGTAGATATGGCCAATTGAAAGTATAAACAATAGAGATACGCAAACCTGTTTGCCAATTCAAGGTTGAAGGGATTGACCACTTGTAGTATCGGAATAAGTTAGGCAGCGGGAATTGGACGGCGATGGCTTCGGTGCAGATGGGCTGCCTTCAGGGTTTCTTTACTCTGAATTCTCCGGGTAGGCAGGGTTCCTATGCCAAAGTTTCTATCCGTCCTTCTCTGTTCTCTCTCTTTCTTTTTCCTCAAGGTTTTGTTCCAAGGAAACCTCAGAGTGTTTTGCTTCTCTTCCTTCTTTCTCCAGTGAATCTCCCAGTGTAAACTCCAAGTCTCACTCCCCTACTGAAACTTCAGTATTTATAGACTAATTTCGTGGGTAATGGGCTTGGAATGAGGGAGACCCAAGTCCAAAATAATTTGTTATATTTTATTTATTTATTTATTTAATTATTTAATTAATTAATTAATTAATTAATTAATTAATTAATTAATTAATTAATTTTTTTTTTTTTTTTTTTTTTTTTTTTTTTTTTTTTTTTTTTTTTTTTTTTTTAGGAAAAATGATGGGTAATTTTTGGGGTATGACAGCTGCCCCTGTTCAATATTCTTGAACCGAGAGAGTTAGGATGGCGTGTATGCCATTCGTGGTCTGGAGGTGGAAGATTATTGAACACTAGAATGCCCCAAAAATTTGCACTTGAGAATCGACAGTTGGTCTTGATGGAGATGGGCTTAAAGATGCCATCCGGGAGGTTTGATGACGAAAGCTTCAGATCGCGCCGTATATTAGGCCAATTTGAAGACATGGGTGCCACACTGGGTCGTACGTTAGACCGTATAATGAGTCATCCATTAGGCTGCCGACTTCGCTGGGGAGTCGGAGTGTGTCATATGCTGTTGGGGATAAAGGGTCAGAATGGACCATACGCTAGATCGTATCTGAGTTGCAGAATGAGCCGTACGTTAGGCTGAATCTGATGACGAAAGGGGTAGTCGTACGTTAGACTACACTTCAGAAATGTACCGTATGTTAGGTAGCATCTGAGGGGATGGACATCCGAACGGGTCGTACGTTAGACCGTCGCAGAATGAGTCGTCTGTTAGGCCGCATCTGATGATGAAAGCGGTAGTCGTACGCCAGACTACACTTCAGAAATGTACCGTACGTTAGGTAGCATCTGAGGGTTGTAAGATCCAAACGGGTCGTACGTTAGACCGCGTTGGGGTTGTTGAAGTTCAGAATGGATCGTACGTTAGATCGTATCCGAGTTGTAGAATGAGCCGTCCGTTAGGCTGCATCTGAAAAAGAAAGTAGTCGTACGCTAGACTACACCCCTGAATGTACCGTACGCTAGGCAGCATCTGAGGATTTGAAGGTCCAAATGGGTCGTACGTTAGACCGCATTGGAGTTGCTGAAGAAGTCATATGTTGGGCTGAATCAGAATGAACCGTACGTTAGGCTGTATCTGATAACCTGTATATGTTGTACTTGCAATAAATGTCTGGGATGGGCTTAAAGATGCCATCGTTAGGAGGATATCGAAGTGTTGTCAGAATGAATGTTCCCATGAACTGTATTTGAAATATGTATCTGAATCTTGAATGTGATTGATAAAGGTGTCTGTCTGAATGAACCTTTTATTTTGACTATATCAGGAGGATAAATAACCTGCAAAGAAAAGTTAGCTTCATGCTATGTCATGATGCATGAGATGTTTCGTGTTATGCTAAAATAAATGCGAATGTTGTATGCATGCGTATGCTGTGAAATGATGTAATGAATGAGTTATGCGTATGAGAAGTTCTGCTTGGGGACTCTACTGGGGAAAATAAATCCCCATCTACTGATTGGAGATATTTGTAACGATGACCCTTTCTCGGCAGGGGGTTCTTGATTCTGTCTGATGGTAGAAATATTCCACAGATCTTGGCTGAGGATGGATGAGATGATCAATCTGTCTGATGATGCCGACCTCTGTTGGGGAGTAACTGGCTGTGCCGGGGAATACTGCTAATTTCTTCTGAGGAATAACAGACTTGCTGGGGAATAGAATTGGTAGCGGATTCATTGGAAGCATGGTTAGACCTTCTCCTCGATCCTGAAGTCGGGTAGTAATTGCTATTGCTATTCTACGCATATATTTTGGTAAACATTATCATATTCAAATGCACATATTAATTCAAATTAAATCAATGGACATTTACGCAACCAAAACAGAAAAGTAAAAACAAAAGCATCTTTTTTTGAAAGAGGGTTGTATTGATTTTGAAAGGAGGCCTATAAACAGGCAATTTGTGTACAAGGAGACAGAAATCCTAGTAAGAGGAAATTGTCGAAAACAAAGAGAAAGCTATGTGGAAGAAGTCCTATTGATTTTAAGCCTACTACTGTCATTATGTCTTCGAGCATCTCATCCCTTGCTGTCGGATAGAAGTGATTGGCTTGGTCAGTCCCTCGAACTTGGATGAAAGTTGACTGAGAACGGGACATAGTCATACGCTTTAATCCCTAATTTTTGCCTGGACCGCCTTTTCAGGTTTTCAGTCCACCAGGATACCCTTTTTTGCCCAAGCCGCCTTTTCAGGTTTTCGACTTGCCGGGTGTACATTTTTTTTATATATCCCTAATTTTTGCCCGAACCCTTTTGGTTCGCCGGGATGCCCTTACTTTTGCCTAGATACGTCGATCTAGCGGGTCTCTTTTATGCGTAGTATTTTTTAACTATGTCCGCGTTCACGGGATGTGGGAAGTCTTCACCATCCATTGTAGCGAGTATCATGGCTCCACCTGAGAATACCTTCTTAACTACAAATGGCCCTTCGTATGTGGGAGTCCATTTGCCTCTGGGGTCAGTTTGTGGTAGGATGATGCGTTTGATTACCAAGTCGCCAATTTGATACACTTGTCTCTTGACCTTTTTGTTGAATGCCCTGGTCATGCGCTTCTGATATATCTGCCTGTGACATACAGCCGCAAGTCTCTTCTCATCCATCAAATTTATCTGATCGAGTCGAGTCTGAATCCATTCGTCCTCGTCTAAGCCCGCCTCTTTCATGATCCTTAGAGAGGGAATCTGAACTTCCACTGGTAAAACGGCTTCCATTCCATAGACTAAAGAGAAAGGAGTTGCCCCTGTCGAAGTGCGGTAACCATGAAGAGCAAAAGGTAACATCTCATGCCAGTCTTTGTATGTTACTGTTATATTCTTGATATTGTTAGAGCCTCCACGGCGCCGTTCATCTTTGGCCGGTACGGAGAAGAGTTATGGTGTTTTATTTTGAACTGCGTGTAGAGTTCAGTTTAGTACCATTGTCAGTGATAACTCTCTCAGGAGACAGCAGGTTTCTCAAATAGATATTTGATAGAATCCATCTTAGAAGTCAATAAGTGGTATGATTCAACATATACTGTCTTAGTCGGCGAGCAGCCCAGGCCAAAGCACAGCAAGCTTTCTCGGGCTGTGAGTATCTTGTTTCACAGTCGGTACCTTTTGCTAAGGCAGTATATGGCATGCTCTTTTCGACCAGACTCGTCATGTTGCCCCAACACACCCTATTGAATTTTCTAACACGGTCAAATACATGATTAGAGGTCTTCCTTCAACTGGTGGCATCGGAATTGGAGGTTCTTGGAGATATTTCTTGATTTTGTCATTCATCATTCCATACCATCTCTTGATTTTGTCATAAGCTTCTTGGCATTCATCATTCCATACCATCTCTTGTTTTTTTCTCAGTAATTTGAAGATGGGTTTGCAGGTAGCAGTCAAGTGTGGAATGAATCGGGCAATGTAATTCGAGTGCCCCAAGAAACCTCTGACTTCTTTCTTGTTTATTTCAGTACCCAGATTTACAATTTCAATTGATTCCTCATGCGGCTGTATAGTCTTTTCTTCTTGCAGTAGTCGGGCAAGTTCTCCAGGGACTTCACAATCTTCCTCGCTTCCATCCTCGGCTTGGTAGATCGGATTTTCAAAGTCATAATGAACAGTAGCAGAACTATTACCAACAGGATCCAGAGTGGATATGGATCGGCAAATTGTTACGTGAGTGTGTGCAAGAAACATAGCTTGTTTGAAAAATGACAGGAAAGACAAAGAGCGCAATATTTGAATGCAAAAAGTCCATTGATCTATTGAATATGAATATGCTTATGAAAATGACAAACCCCTAACAAATTAGCTATTGTGCCCGGGCATAGACACAATGCTTTAAAATGCTAAAAACAATAACAATTACTCCTGACTAAAGGAAATCGGGATAATGTCTTCAGTCTTCCAATTGTTGAGTCCGTCACCAATTGTTGGGAAAATCCAGCTATCCAAGTCGCAATCACTATCAGCATCTTCCATAGCATTAATCTGATTTTTGACTATCTTTCCAGAGTTAAACCCCAGGCCAGCTTTATCAGACTTGTACGGTACATTGATCAGTTGACCCCAACCAGCACGATCACCATTTTCAATCGCGGCTTGAGCATCTTTCAGAGAGATCATGACAGGGGGAGCACGAACAACCTTGGGCACAAGGGGAGTTGGCTTAAGGACAGGACTGGGTGGAGGAACCACTTCAAATGACTGAGAAGGAGTCTCAAAGAATTCACCATCCATCTCGACGTATTTGAAGGCTTGCACACTACTGACAATATACTCTTCTTCTCCACATACAGTGACAACCATGCCTGCTATTGGATACTTCAGCTTTTGATGAAGCGACGAAGCTACCGCACCTGCCCCATGGATCCAAGGGCGCCCCAACAAGCAGGAGTAGGCGGGACGAATGTCCATCACGTGAAAGGTAGTGTTGAAGACTTGAGGTCCTATCTTGATAGGGAGAACCACTTCACCATAGACAACACTCTTCGCA
The DNA here is from genome assembly GCF_024323335.1 of Lathyrus oleraceus. NCBI lineage: Eukaryota > Viridiplantae > Streptophyta > Magnoliopsida > Fabales > Fabaceae > Lathyrus > Lathyrus oleraceus. Next base: position 9,995 of record NW_026113574.1, read on the forward strand.
CCATCGTAAGCACGCACCACAACATCACTAGGTTTCAGTTCAATGCCTTTGTAGTCAAATTTATCGAGTACAGCTTTCGGGAGCACATTCAAGGAAGAGCCGTTGTCGATCAACACGTGAGCCAGGGTGATCCCCTCACACTCGATGGAGATATGCAGAGCTTTATTGTGATTCTTTCCTGCTGGCGTCAGGTCAGCATCGGAAAAGCCTAGGCCATTGTCAACAGTCAAATTAGCAACATAATGTTCGAATTGATCGACGGATGTTTCTTGAGGCACATGAGCGGTCTTCAAGAATTTCATCAATGCATTGGCATGGGATTCAGAGGATAATAACAAGGACAACATTGAGATTTTAGACGGAGTATGCCCCAATTGTTCCACTACATCAAAATCGCTCTTACGGATGATTTTCAGCATCTCTTCCATTTCCTGTTTGGCAACATCTTCAGAAGTAACTTCGACCGATGTCTCTGACTGAGGAGGATTGACTGGTCTTTTTCCTCGAATTTCGGGAGCGGGAGGTGAGATTTCTGGGGAGTAGATCCTTCCACTTCGAGTAACTTTACTAGTCCCCACAATATCATTAGGATTAGCAGAACTACCAACTTGCTTTATGCCATGGATGTAAACGTCGCCTCCATAGTTCCACGGAATAGCTTTGCTGGAGGAATATGGCACGGGGCCAGGTGCGGTAATAATCAGGGGAGCCACTTTGGGCTCAGCGGTAATCTTCACAGGCACTCTAGTAGCGGTAATCTTCACTGGAGCTTTGGACCTAGCAATCACAGATACCTCTTCAATAGAGTTGTCCACCTTAGGAACCCTTTCAAATAGAATTGTACGATCATCCATCAGCCGTTGAATGCCGTTCTTCAACTTCAAACAATCATTGGGTCGGAGTACACAGAGATCGCAATCTTCAGCACAACCTGGAAATAAACCAGCTTGCAATAAATTCTTCTTAACGATCAGGAGAGGAGATGCTAAATCAGCAACGTCAGTAACGTGAGAATTGTCGTCCACAACATTAACATTCTGGTCATGATTAGGCATAGGTGCTGTGATGACATTGGGGGTCGCCGGAGGATCAAATTCAATTTCTCCAGCGTCGATCATATCCTGAATCTTGTTCTTCAACAACCAGCAATCATTCGTATCATGCCCGGGGCTATCGGAGTGATAGGCACACCTGGCGTTGGGATTATAACGAGGAGAAGTAGTGTTGGGATTTGCAGGAGGGCCTCTGAGGGTAATCAAATTGGCCTTTAACATACTCTGCAGTGCTTGGGTTAAAGTCATATTGATCTTGGTAAACTGTCTTCTCGACCTGTCTTGTCTGTGTTGGAAGTTCTGAGATGGCGGTGCGGCAATTGTAACTGCCCCAACAGTATGGTCACGATTCTTCTTGTTATGCTTCCTCTCACTGTACACAGCATTTGATTCATTCTTTCCCTGATAGGACTTTTTGGTGCTTGCAGAAGTAGCTGCCTGTATCTTTCCACTTCGAATGCCGCTTTCAACCCGTTCACCTGTCAAGATAAGTTCAGTGAAACCTGACGAGGAACTTCCCAGTAGATGGCTGTAGAATGGGCCAGTCAGTGTACCCATGAACATGTCCACTAACTCTCGATCAGTCATAGGGGGTTTGACTCTGCCAGCCAAATCTCTCCACTTTTGAGCATATTCTTTGAAACTTTCTTTAGAGCCCATAGTCATATTTTGTAGCTGTAGCCGAGTAGGCGCTAACTCAGAATTATACTGGTAGTGCTTGTAGAAAGCTGTTGCTAAATCAGTCCATGTGCGGATGTTAGAGCTCTCAAGCTGATAATACCACTCTAACTGTGTGCCAGACAGACTCTCTTGGAAGAAATGGATCCACAGTTTCTTATCAGTAGTGTGCGGCTGAATCTTTCTCACATAAGCCCTTAGATGCATCTGAGGACAAGAGGCACCATCATACTTAGTGAAAATGGGAACCTTGAATTTGCGGGGAATGACCACATCAGAGACCAGACCCAAGTTTTCGAAATCCAGACCGGGCACTTTCTGCCCCTCCATAGCTAGCATACGTTCTTCCAGCAACTTGTACTTATCATCCTTCGGAGAGTACTGTTCATGTTCATAATCTTCATCGTCGTCCTCAGAATTGACGAGATTAGGATTCTCATCTTCCGAATCATTCTCGGTCTCTTCTTCTGAATCCTTCGGAATTCTAATCTTGACTCCTGTAACCTGTCCCTTAAGCCTTCTCCCCGGGTTGATGTAACCCACAGGTTTCTGGTCCTTCTTCTTCTCCATCAAAAGAGCTTTCAGTTCTTCCTGCCCCTTAGATAAGCTCAGCATCATTTCCTGGAATTGAGCATTCTGGGCCTGGAGATCTTTGACAGTTTGTTCGAGAGCCATTGTTCAATCTGTTTGAATCTGCTGGAATCTGTTTGATAGGAAAATCGTGAGAACACTGATCCTTTAGAATACCTGTTATGCGATGCAATGCAATGTATGAAATGTTTTCAAGGACTTTCGGGATTTAACTTTGCATAAACTAACAAAAAGAGCTTTTTTTTTTTTCTCTTTTGTTTTTGCTTTTGTTTTTGTTTTTTTTTAGCAGAGTTAAATCCCTAAATCCTTGAAATGGTTAGTACAATGCCATGATGTTATGATGTTATGATGTTATGTTGTTAGATAAATAACAAGCACAAGCAAGTCACACAACAATCATTCCTAGGTTTTAAGGCTTGCGTGAGTTCCATAGGTAAATACCCTCCCCACTGAAGTTTGGTTGGTTCAACCTGTCTTAGAATAGTAACCGGGTTCTAGAAGGATCTCAAATCATTGACCTTTCCTTAAGTCCACTTCAGTGCAACACCAAGTGGTTGACCGAAGCTTCCCTAAAGTCCAATCTCAAAGAGTGTAGTATCGAGTCTCAACCAACTCCAGTCGGAACCGAAGCCAGTTATCTCACTACTTTCTAATGGCCAGGATGAGTCAATTAGGGTTCTAAAGGTCTGGTTAATGCTTTTATGACACCACGCGAATGCCAAATATTTCCTCAACTAACATGAGGAACATCAGGACATCCAAAGTGCCACATTAACCGTAGCCATCATTTTGACCATTCCAGTATACGCCGGACAGTCGCGATGATCTCTTGCTACTTACCTAAGGTACACTAGATCCGGGTGTAGGATCTTTCACTCAAGCATAACATACCCAAGCAATCCCTTAAAAATAAATCAGACAAATTGAATAAGTGATCTTGTTTTTAAGGTAACCTCTCTTTTTAAATATTTAGGCTCCCCAGCAGAGTCGCCAGTTCTGTCATACGGTGAACTGGACTTTTTGTGTTTTTTATCGCAATGTCGCGGTTAGCAAGAGTCGCCACCGACTTTTCTTTTATCCAATAAGGAAAGGTGGAAAAGAACAGGAAAGACCTTAATTTAGATTTTGGGTTCGGGAGGTACATTATACAAAGGGAAGGTGTTAGCACCCTTTGTATCCATGGTTATCCATGGGCTCTTAATTGCTCGATCACTTATATTATTTTTGTCTAAAAAAGTGTTTGTGAATTGTTTGGAAAATTGTTTTGAAAAGAGAATTTAACTTTGTAATGATTCTTGTATGAATGTATACAAAGTGGTTATCTCGTTTAGTTTTGAAAATTGTTTAGAAAAATATAACTCGGTAATGATTCTAGTATGAATGTATACCAAGTGGTGATTTTCTGAAGGTATTTTGAAAGGTGTGAGGTGTGAAAAAATGTTTTAGGTTGTGAGCCAGCAATTAAGAGTTATACCGACCCAAGGTCTTTATGAGTATTTCCTATCCTTATGAGGGTAAAACTGTCCTTATTATTGAGAAATAAGTAGTTTTATCCTTTGGATGTAAAAGGGTCATCGTAGGGTCATCGATTGGTCATTGAAGGCAACAGTTACGAGGATACCTTAGCATTCGAAGGGACTATCATCATTTAACCGTAGGCAACATCGGAGGGTCATCGAGGGACAAAGTTGTATATTCGAAGGCAACATCCGAGGGACTATAATTTATTTTATGATGATTTAACCGAAGGGTCTTTGCTAAGGGTATCCCCACGTTCGCGGGACATGACCGTAATATCGTAATCGTAAGGCAACAAAGAGAGGTCCAAGATCACTTATTCAAAGGCAAAGTTTTACAATTAATTATATAATTAGGATGAAACTCCACATTAAAATTATTAAAAATAATATATTAAAAAATTAATACATTAGAAATTAATACATTAAAAATTAATTTAGGGTGAAACTCCACAAGGGTATCCCACAAATAAAGTGGAATACCTAGCCAATAACCTTTTCCTGGGATATGTGAACCTTTACGAAACTCAAAAAAGAAACATGTCAGAACACCAAATCAGGGTGCAATCGAAGATTACACCGGAGAAATATCACAACAATAAATAGGATAGGATGAATAATGCATGGCTATGATAAAACATAAAAAAAAAGAATAGAAAAGTCAGCTACTGTCTCGTTCGCCTCTGCCTCGCCTAGCGAAGGCCACGGATTTTGAATTTGAAAACAGCCCCATGTTAGGAACTTTGAATTTTATGGCATTTTATCACAGGAATAACATGGTCAAACATTCAGGGTATTCAGGCATATTTAAATTCCCATACGAAAGCAAATTATATATCAACATTTAATCATGATGCATTATATATGTAGATATGGCCAATTGAAAGTATAAACAATAGAGATACGCAAACCTGTTTGCCAATTCAAGGTTGAAGGGATTGACCACTTGTAGTATCGGAATAAGTTAGGCAGCGGGAATTGGACGGCGATGGCTTCGGTGCAGATGGGTGCCTTCAGGGTTTCTTTACTCTGAATTCTCCGGGTAGGCAGGGTTCCTATGCCAAAGTTTTTATCCGTCCTTCTCTGTTCTCTCTCTTTCTTTTTCCTCAAGGTTTTGTTCCAAGGAACCTCAGAGTGTTTTGCTTCTCTTCCTTCTTTCTCCAGTGAATCTCCCAGTGTAAACTCCAAGTCTCACTCCCCTACTGAAACTTCAGTATTTATAGACTAATTTCGTGGGTAATGGGCTTGGAATGAGGGAGACCCAAGTCCAAAATAATTTGTTATATTTTATTTATTTATTTATTTTAATTATTTAATTAATTAATTAATTAATTAATTAATTAATTAATTAATTAATTAATTAATTAAATTTTTTTTTCTTTTTTTTTTTTTTTTTTAGGAAAAATGATGGGTAATTTTTGGGGTATGACAAACATCATCATTTTCATCATTCCCACAATTCAGTCAAATTTCATGGGTTTAACAACAACATTTTCATCATTCCCATAATTTAATCAAATTTCATGGGTTTAACATCAACAGTTTCATCATTCCCACAATTCAATCAAATATCATGGGTTTAACATCAACATTTCCATCATTCCTACAATTCAATCAAATTTCATGGGTTTAGCATCAACATTTTCATCATTCCCACAATTCAGTCAAATTTCATGGGTTTAACAACAACATTTTCGTTATTCACACAATTCAATCAAATTTCATGGGTTTAACATCAACATTTTCATCATTTCCATAATTCAATCAAATTTCATGTGTGTAACATCATCATTTTCATCATTCCCACAATTCATTAAAATTTCATTGGTCTAACATCAACATTTTCATCATTCCCACAATTCAATCAAATTTCATGGGTTTAACAACAACATTTTCATTATTCACACAGTTCAATCCAATTTCATGGGTTTAACATCAACATTTTCATCATTCCCACAATTCAATCAAATTTCATGGGTTTAACAACAACATTTTCATTACTCACACAATTCAATCAAATTTCATGGGTTTAACATCAACATTTCATCGATTCCACAATTCAATCAAATTTCATAGGTTTAACAACAACGTTTTCATAATTCACACAATTAAATAAAATTTCATAGGTTTAACAACAACATTTTCATCATTCACACAATTCAATCAAATTTCATGGGTTTAATAATAACATTTTCATCATTCGGACAATTCAATCAAATTTCATGGGTTTAACATCAACATTTTCATCATTCCCACAATTCAATCAAATTTTATGGGTTTAACATCATCATTTTCATCATTCCCACAATTCAATCAAATTTCATGGGTTTAACATTGTCATTTTTATCATTCCCACAATTCAATCAAAATTCATGGGTTTAACATCAATATTTCCATCATTCCTACAATTCAATCAAATTTCATGGGTTTAGCATCAACATTTTCATCATTTCCATAATTCAATCAAATTTCATGTGTGTAACATCATCATTTTCATCATTCCCACAATTCAATCAAATTTCATGGGTTTAACAACAACATTTTCATTACTCACACAATTCAATCAAATTTCATGGGTTTAACATCAATATTTCATCGATTCCACAATTCAATCAAATTTCATAGGTTTAACAACAACGTTTTCATAATTCACACTATTCAATCAAATTTCATAGGTTTAACAACAACATTTTCATCATTCACACAATTCAATCAAATTTCATGGGTTTAATAATAACATTTTCATCATTCGGACAATTCAATCAATTTCATGGGTTTAACATCAACATTTCATCATTCCCACAATTCAATCAAATTTTATGGGTTTAACATCATCATTTTCATCATTCCCACAATTCAATCAAATCAAATTTTGGGTTAACATTGTCATTTTTATCATTCCCACAATTCAATCAAATTCATGGGTTTAACATCAATATTTCCATCATTCCTACAATTCAATCAAATTTCATGGGTTTAGCATCAACATTTTCATCATTTCCATAATTCAATCAATTTCATGTGTTAACATCATCATTTTCATCATTCCCACAATTCATTAAAATTTCATGGTCTAACATCAACATTTTCATCATTCCCACAATTCAATAAAGTTTCATGGGTTTAAAACACAACATTTTCATTATTCACACAATTCAATCAAATTTCATGGGTTGAACATCAACATTTCATCGTTTCCACATTTCAATCAAATTCATAGGTTTAACAACAACATTTTCATCATTCACACAATTCAATCAAATTTCATGGGTTTAACAACAACATTTTCATTACTCACACAATTCAATCAAATTTCATGGGTTTAACATCAATATTTCATCGATTCCACAATTCA
>NW_026113575.1:0-17140 GCF_024323335.1 Lathyrus oleraceus
GCTCTCGCAAGACAGTCATTGGTGAAGTGGACCTTCCAGTTAAGATAGTCCGAGTGATTTTCATATTACTTTCCAGGTAATGGATATTCACCCAGCCTACAGTTGCTTATTGGGAAGGCCATGGATTCACGAGGCAGGGGTTGTTTACTTCCACTCTACATCAGAAGCTCAAATTTGTCAAGAGTGGCAAGTTGGTAATTGTTGGAGGAGAGAAAGCATTGTTGGTTAGCCATCTGTCATCTTTCTCATATGTAAAAGCTGAGGATGAGGTTGGAACTCCATTCCAAGCCTTATCTATTGTTGCTGAGAAGAGAGTTGGGGCACCTATGTCCCTTCTGAAAGATGCTCAGAAGGTTGTTGAAGAAGGTCTTGTTGATCAATGGGGGCGCGTGGTAGAGGTCTCCGACAACAAAGGCAGAACTGGTTTTGGGTTCCAGAAGGGCTCGTCAGCTGTTAGATCTGAAGAGATGCAACTCAGCTTCCTTAGCGGAGGGTTCATTCATGGAAATGAACAACACTCAGTTGTTGTGCTAGAGGATAATGAAGAGGAAGACTGCACCAACTTTGTGACGCATGGAGGGACATGCAACAATTGGATTGTCGTTATATTCCTGTTATTTTGCATCGATATAAGTAATTTCTTTATATTTTGAAAATCCTTCTCCTATGCCTAAGGGAGAAGCGAACATTATTTGGGCATTTTAAATTGATCATTAATAAAATTAATGTTATTCATCCACATCTTTGATGTTTATTTTCACTTTTTGCTTTATTCTGAAAATGGTAATCACAAAAAACATAAATAAACAATATAATTGTCCATCTGCATAATATTTGGTCACAAATTCACTTCTCTAAAATCAAAATATCAAATCATTATGCAGGTTGGTTCCTAACCCCATTGAATACAATGCTCCTTATCCTTCTCCAATTTTGAATTTCCTGTGTTTGAGGCCGAGGAGGAAAGTGATGTAGAAGTGAGTGATGGATGACTCGTCTTCTTGAGCAAGATGAAAAGATTATTCAGCCGTTTGAAGAGCAGATTGAGCTAGTCACTTGGGTCCCAAGGATGATGCGAAGGAAGTCAAGATTGGGTCTCGACTGTGTCCAGATGCTAAGAAGGGGTTGATTGATCTTCTTCGAGATTATTCAGATGTGTTTGCTTGGTCTTATCAAGACATGCCTGGGTTAGATTCTGAGATTATGGAGCATAGATTGCCATTGAAGCCAGAATGCCCGCTAGTCAAGCAGAAGTTGAGAAGAACGCATCCTGATATGGCTGTGAAGATCAAAGAGGAAGTTCAAAAGCAGATTGATGTCGAGTTCCTTGTAACTGCTGAGTATCTGCAATGGGTGGCCAACATTGTGCATGTGCCGAAGAAAGATGGAAAAGTCCACATGTGTGTCTACTATAGAGATTTGAATAAAGCCAGTCCAAAAGATGGTTTCCCTCTGCCACACATTGATATGTTGGTAGACAATACTGCTAAATTCAAAGTTTTTTCGTTTATGGATGGATTCTCCGGATATAATCAGATTAAGATGGCACCCGAAGATATGAAGAAGACCACATTTATTACACCCTGGGGAACATTCTGTTATAGAGTTATGCCTTTCGGTATAAAAAATGATGGTGCAACTTACCAAAGAGCAATGACTACTCTTTTTTTGATATATGATGCATAAAGAGATTAAAGTATATGTCAATGACATGATTGCTAAATCAATTGATGAAGAGGAACATGTTGAGCATTTGTTGAAGTTATTCCAGCATTTGAGGAAGTATAAACTCCACTTGAATCCCAATAAGTGTACTTTTGGTGTTTGTTCTGGTAAGTTGTTGGGCTTTATTGTCAGTGACAAAGGTATTGAAGTTGATCCTGCCAAGGTCAAAGCAATACAAGAGATGCCTGCACCCAAAACTGAGAAGCAAGTCAGAGGTTTTCTTGGCCGCTTGAATTATATTTCCATATTCATTTCCCACATGACTGCCACATGTGCACCTATATTCAAGCTTCTTCGGAAAGATCAGCCTTGTGATTGGACCGAAGACTGCCAGAAAGTTTTGACAGTATCAAAGATATTTGCTTGAAACTCCGATTTTGTCTCCACCTGTTGAAGGAAGACCATTGATCATGTATTTGACTGTGCTTGAAGATAGTATGGGTTGTGTTCTTGGTCAGCAAGATGAGACTGGAAAGAAAGAATTCACAATTTACTACCTCAGTAAGAAGTTCACCGACTGTGAGACTCGGTATTCTATGCTTGAGAAGACTTGTTGCACATTGGCTTGGGCTGCTAAGCGTCTGTGTCAGTATATGCTGAATCATACCACTTGGTTGATATCCAAAATGGATCCAATCAAGTATATATTTGAGAAGCCTGCTTTAACTGGGAGGATTGCTCGTTGGCAGATGTTGTTATCAGAGTATAATATAGAATACCGATCCCAAAAAGTGATCAAAGGTATTATCTTGGCTGACCATTTGGCTCACCAACCAATTGAAGATTACCAGTCAGTGCAGTATGACTTTCCTGATGAAGAGATTTTGTACTTGAAAATGAAAGATTGTAATGAACCATTGCTAGAAGAGGGCCAAAGCCTGGTTCCCGTTGGGGCATGGTATTTGATGGAGCTGTTAATCAATACGGAAATGGCATTGGGGCAGTGATTATTACTCCTCAAGCCACGCATCTACCATTTACAGCTAGATTGACTTTCAAGTGTACAAACAACATGGCAGAATATGAAGCTTGCATTATTGGGCTTGAAGAGGCCATGAATCTCAGAATCAAGCATTCGGATGTCTTCAGTGATTCGGCTTTGGTTATGAATCAGATCAAAGGAGAATGGGAGACAAATCAACCCGGTTTGATACCATATAGAGATTATGCAAGGAGGATTTCAACTTTCTTTACAAGGGTTGAGTTTCATCATATTCCTCGAGATGAAAATCGGATGGCAGATGCTCTTGCAACGTTGGTATCAATGATTGTAGTGAAATATTGGAATGAAGTTCCCAACTTATCTGTGATGCGTCTTGATAGGCCAGCTCATGTGTTTTCTGTTGAAGAGATCAAAGACGAGAAGCCGTGGTATTACGACATCAAGTGTTTCGTCCAAAGTCAGATTTACCCGCTTGAGGCATCTTTGAAAGATAAGAAGACTTTGAGAAGATTAGTTGGTAATTTCTACTTGAATGGTGATATACTGTATAGAGAAACTTCGACATGGTTTTGCTCAGATGCGTGGATAGACACGAAGCAGTCTTGTTGATGACTGAAGTGCATGAAGGTTCCTTTGGTACTCATTCCAATGGACATGCAATGGCGAAGAAGATGTTGCGAGCAGGTTATTGGCTGACAATGGAATTTGACTGTTGCAAGTTTGTGAAGAAATGCCACAAGTGTCAAATTTATATTGCTAAGATTCATATTCCTCCGACACTATTAAATGTTATCTCTTCCCCATGGACCTTCTGAAGGAGAAGGGCGATCCAAAACATAGCGGAATTTAAAATTTCTCCTTTAGTGATCCTTACGAATGGGCATGATCAGTGATAGAATTGTTACCTCTTGTGGCGATTGTAACCTTTGATGCAGATCTACAGAGCGATCACGAACGTTAAACGATGACAACGCCTCTACTCAGTCCACACGAACGGATTCCTTCAATCTCAGTGCTAGCTGCTACGAATGAAGGCTTTGAGTGAGAGACAGAGAGACAGAGAGAGAAACGAAATTACAACTGCACAAATGCTTCTACACAAGGGTTCTATTTATAGAACCACTTGCGTGGGATGCAAGCTAAAAAGCCCACTCAAGTGTATGTGGCCCATATCTTATAATATGCCAAAATCACTTAAGCGCGTGTGGCGCAACCTAAATGCGAAAAGAGACAACCCGCGAAAAAGGGAAATGATAGAAGAGTCGCCACCGTGCGTTATTTATCCCAAAGGAGGGAAAGAAAACGCTCGAAGTAAACCTGGGAGAAAGGAAAAGACAAGGTCTCGCAACCAAATCTTGGTTCGGAAGTCGATGTCGCAACCAAAAGGAATGAAATGAACGAAAAAAAACAACCGGCGAAGAAAGACAGAAGAGTCGCCACCGTGCGTTATTTATCCCAAGGAGGGAAAGGAAACGCTCGAAGTAAACCTGGAAAAAGGAAAGGACAAGACAGGGTCTCGCAACCAATCTTGGGTTCGGGAGTCGATTATGCGAAGGGAAGGTATTAGCACCCCTACGCATCCGTAGTACTCTACGGGATCCACTTTTGTAGTTCTTGTCTAAAGGGTGTGGGTTTATCTAATGTGTTATTTACTAAAAAAAGGGGGTCAAGAGAAAATGACTCGCACGGATGTCGCATCCACTGCATACGTATCTCATCTGAATATGAGAATCAGAGTCTTCGTAGCTCGGCTACCTAGGGGTTAAGGGTAATTGTGCTCGCTAAGACATCGCGTCTTATGCCTACGTATCTCATCTGGAATGAGAATCAGAGCAAGTCGTAGTTCGGCTAACTACGGGTTATGGATTGGGTTTTGGACGAACGACGTTACTACGCAATCTACCGGATGCTCGACCTTTGGAGACTTACTCGCCTGTAGTAGAAGGAGTTAACGTGTTCTTAGTAGAAGAAAAATCAATGAGTTGGTAGGGTTAGGGATGCTCATGCAAAAAGGGAAATCCTAGACGAAGGAACCTGCATAAAGTAAACACACAAAACATTGTCTCCTATCGAGGTCTTCCAGCTAAGAAAGCGGTAAAAATACGGGAAAATGTAAAAGTACCACACGGATGAAGATCCGAGATAACAACAATTAAAGGAACGATAAATCCTGAGATCCTTCCAAGCTAACATCATCAAAGAAAGTGGGTCAGTACAGGTAATCGAATGAACCTATAGGGGGTATCCCACAAATAAGGTGGGAAACCACGCAAGTTATCCCTACAAAAGTCATGTGAGCCCTCACAAAACAAAACTCAACAAACAGGTTAGAGAAATAAGATAGGGTAACCAAGAGTTGCCCCTAAATCAAAATGTAACCACATGAATCATGCCCTTTCAATTCACAAAAAGCTCACAAAAAGCAACCAAGGGTAGGAGGCCTAAACCTCTTGTCAAACACATGCATCAAAAGGGTATCAAATTCACCCATAATACCTCATACATTTAGAGCATTCAAATTAAAGGCATAAAGATGATGGATATAGGGCAAACTTGATTGGAGAGATCGGTTGAAATCAAATGGCACGGCTGGATTTGCAAACCAATGTTAGGGTTTGCTTGAGCTGAAAGTGTGTGAGTCCGAATGAACCTTTCAGAGTTGCCTGGAGGTTGCTGCAAATTAATTCTCACTCTCTCTATCTAGGTTTCTCTTCAGGTTTTGTCCAGGGTTTTGTTTCAAGGAAACCTCAGAGTATTTTGCTTCTCTTCCTTTTTCTGTCTGTTCTCCCTCTTTTATAACCTGATTTTCATGGCTTTGTGGGCTCAATGAGAGAGGTCAAAGTCTGAGATTTTTCCTTTTATTTATTATTTATTTATTTATTTTCGTTTTTTTTTTTTGTTCTTTTTTTTTCAAAACACGTGGGTTTCGCCTAGCGAGCATGACAGCTCATGAACAAACCTTTGCTCCTTCAAGATTAACGTTTTGACTGACGAATAGACCCCTGTTGGAAGTAACTCAAGTTTTTTCCTTGTGTTGACTGATCATCTAAATAGAACCCACAAAGTGTCCTGGATGATGTTCAAGCTTCTTGGAGCTAATCCCGATTGACATGATGAAATGCAATGTATCTAATGTTAAATGACCTAAAAATGAATGCGTGAATAAGGAGGGCAAATTTTTGGGTGTTACAGCTGCCCCTATTCAGTCATCAGCTAACCCGAGCAGGATGAAAGCGAACAACTTATCAGACAAACAGGGTGAGCTGTGATTGAATACCAAAGACAGACCAAAAATTTGCGCTCCGAGAACACCACAAAAATGCTGAAATACACCGCGCTGTTTATTTCTCTTCCGATCCTCTGGCTGAATCTGAATCAGTCTTCTGACTTAATCTGGAGTTTCGATCCTCTGGCTGAATCTATACTCAATTTAGTCCTCTGGTTGGATGTTAATTTTGATCCTCGGACTGGATACGGTTTCAATCTTCTGGCTAGATCTTCTTCGATCTTCTGGCTAGATCTTCTTCGATCTTCTGGCTAGATCTCCTTTGTTTCGATTCTCTGGTTGAATCTATTTTCTTTGATTCTCTGGCTGAATCTACTTCGATCTTCTGACTAGATCTGAATTGTTTCGATTCTCTGGCTGAATCTATTTCCGGTCTTCGGGCTAGACCTGACTTCGATCTTCTGGCTAGATCTTCTTCGATCTTCTGGCTAGATCTCCTTTGTTTCGATTCTCTGGCTTAATCTATTTTCTTTGATTCTCTGGATGAATCTACTTCGATCTTCTTGCTAGATCTGAATTGTTTCGATTCTCTGGCTGAATCTATTTCCGGTCTTCGGGCTAGACCTGACTTCGATCTTCTGGCTAGATCTGGATTGATTTGATGATAAATTCCCATCATCGGGATCTCGCATCTGAGGCATGCGCTGATTGACTCTCTTTCGAAATCTGCGCCCAATCTTCATGTTAGATATACAGCTTCGAGAATATCCCACTTTTAGGCTTCGTACATATTCTTCAGGCTAGAACATGTTATAACGACTCTTCGATTAGACTTTGTTTTTTAAATGCGATCCGCGGGCTGGATCCTCTTATAGGTTGATTTTCTATTGAGCTGTCAATCTATTCCTCCAGCTGGCTTGCTGGGGAAATAACGCTCATAGTCGATTCTCTGGCTGAATCTTCGAAATGACCCTCAGGCTGAATCTTCGAAAATGACCCTCAGGCTGGATCACTGGAAAACGATTCTCCGGCTGAATCTTCAAAAATGACCCTCAGGCTGGATCAACGATTCTCAGGCTGAATCTTCAAAAATGACCCTCAGGCTGGATCACTGGAAAACGATTCTCAGGCTGAATCTTCAAAATGACCCTTAGGCTGGATCACTCACACTTGATCCTCTGGCTGGATCTCATGACTCTGGTTGTAAAGCAATTCTTCAGTCTGCTTTGGAGGACCTGTTTATCAGCTTATGTGTATGCTTGATATGATATGCATGCAAATGCAAATGTTATGCATGGTGTAAAAAGAAAAAAAAAGAAATCTGCTTGGGGAAGCAACTCTAGTAGGGAGTGGATCGTTGTATCAATCCTTGAATGCTCTGTGGGGAACGATCCGTCTGCCGGGACCGGGAGCCACCGAAAATAAATCGGCCTTTTTGAAAAGTTGACCTTGCTGGGAAGTATCAAATATGGAAACTTTGCTTGGCGAGGCTCTACGAGGAGAGTCTGTGAGGAAAGCACTTCCTGGGGAATATCGTAGGAATCGACCTTTGCTGGGGATATGAACTTGCTAATCGTCCTCAAGCTGGGGATTAAAACAAATCTGTTAAAAATAATCTGTTGGGTATGCAACTACTCCGCTGTTGCTGGGAAGATACAGTCTGGTACTGACAATTCCGCTGGGGATATGCAGTTTGGATACTGTCAATTCTACTGGGGATAGGCTCTGCTGAGGATAGACTTTGTCAACCGCTTGGGGATGGGGATTCACAGCTTGGCATCCGGTTCCTGTGACCTGTAACCAAAAAATACACGTATGCCCCGGGGGATTACTCGGTTTGAATTCACCGTCCGGGATTAAGCACATTCAAAGCAATTTTAAATGTTTTCCTGTGCAAATCATCTGCAAAAGCCACCATTATATTCAGATGCAATATGTTTCCTCAAGAATTCAGACATCTTTTGCAAAAAACTGATAAATGAAAAATAAAGAGGCTTTTAACTGAATTATTCGACTTTTGTTGGTTTAAAAATTTTGTGCCAGGAATAGGCGAGTACATCAGGAAGCTGATCCCTGGAAAGAGGCGATCGCTATAAATTGAACAAGAGAAACTATCCTAATGGCAATATGGAAACGGGGTCCCGGTGAGTTTCGACTCTGCTATGGCTCGTATGTCCTCAAGACGCTCTGCTCATCTTGCTTTCTGAAGTGGATGATTATTCGATCTTTAACCTTCGAAGATTGCCGGATTGAACGAAACGGTGATGGAACACAGGTGAACTCAGGTTGCAGTCATTCGCTTATTCCCTAACTTTTGCGTGGACCGCCCTTTTGGTTTTCAATCCACCGGGATACCCTTTTTTGTCTGAGCCGCCCTTTCGGGTTTTCGACTCACCGGGTGTACATTTTTTATTTTTATATCCCTAATTTTTGCCCGAACCTCTTTGTTCTTTTTTTTTTGGTTCGTCGGGATGCCCTTTTTTGCCTGGACTCTTCTTTTTAATGTCCAGCGGTCTATTTTATGCGAAGTATTTTTTTAACTGCGTCTGAGTTGATAGGGGATGGGAAGTCTTCGCCATCCATGGTTGTTAGCATCAGAGCTCCGTCAGAGAAAACTCTTTTAACCACGTATGGACCCTCGTAGTTCGGTGTCCATTTGCCCCTGTGATCTGTGTTGGGAGGAAGAATTCTTTTGAGTACCAATTCACCGACTTGATACTCCCGAGGGCGCACTTTCTGATCAAATGCTCTCTTCATCCGTCTACGATATAGTTGGCCATGGCATATAGCTGCTAGTCTCTTTTCCTCAACTAGGCTCAGCTGATTGTATCGAGAACGGACCCATTCTGCTTCGTCCGGCTTCATTGTTGGTGCAGGGAAAAGTTATTCTGGCACAAAATGGCATATGAACCCCCTCTGGTGTGATCAACACTGCACCAACTCCGCGACCATTGACGTTGACCGCCCCATCAAACATCATAATCCATTTGGATTCAGGGTCAGGCCCCTCCTCCGGGTGGTTCCTCGCAATCTTCCGATTTGAGAAACATGATGTCCTCATCAGGAAAGTCGAACCTCATAGGTTGGTAATCATCAATCGGTTGCGCGACAAGATAGTCTGACAAGACACTTCCTTTGATGGCTTTTGTGAAGTGTATTGGATGTTATACTCTGTCAGCATCATTTGCCACCTAGCAACCCTTCCGGTAAACGCTGGCTTTTCAAAAATATACTTGACTTGATTCATCTTTGATATCAATAGAGTCGTGTGAGTCAACATATATTGTCTTAGTCGGCGAGCAGCCCATGCCAAAGTGCAACAAGTTTTCTCGAGCAGTGAGTATCTTTGTTCACAGTCGGTAAACTTTTTGCTAAGGTAGTATATTGCATGCTCTTTTCGACCTGACTCATCATGCTGACCGAGCACACAACCCATTGACCTTTCTAACACAGTCAAGTACATGATCAACGGTCTTTTTCCTCTCGGCCTGTAGACTGGCCCCGATCTTGATCTCTTTCTTGTCGTCCTCAGTACCAATGTTGACGGTCTCAATCACTTCCTGATAAGGTGTAATAGCTCGGTCCTCCTATTTCAACACCTGCCTAACTCCTCAGGCAATTCACAATCTTCCTCAGCCCTCTTCGGCTTGATAGATAGGATTGTCGAAGTCATACTTGGCCATAGCAGTGTCGTTAGCAGTGAGATCCGAGTGATCAGTTTTACGAGGTGTTTTTGGAAAGAAAAACGAAAAGAAACATGAAAAAGAAACATTGTCGTTTTTGTAAAAGTAAAATAATTGAAAGAAAGAGAACACAAATTGTTTGCAAAAGCTGTCCTCTATTGATGATGAAATAATTGCAAATGTAACTAAATGGATGCCCTACAGATGAGTCATTAGACCTTGGTCAAAGTGTAAGACTTTATTTGCATATGATAAAAGGAAAACAATAAAATCACTCCTTCAGTAGAGTAAACCGGACGACTTTTTCACGACCAATTTTCGAGCTTTTCTCCTGGGACACACGGGCGAATCCAGCTATCTAAGTCACAATCACTATCAGCCTTGTCTTCATCTGCAGCATTGACGGTGTGGGGAGAAACCAAACCCCCCGCTGGAGAAGTACCGACTTCATTCTTCTGAGACCCCAGCATACCCCAATCCAAACTGGTCTTCTTTTATGATTGGCTCCACAAATTTGCCCCAGCCTTAGGCATTACCAGCCGTACCACTTCAACATCTTGCTTGTATGAAGAGATAGAAGTCCCGACCTTCTCAGACTCAGGTGAAAAGACAGTTTCAGGCGCGACCTCACGGATGTTTTGGCTTTGAAGCCCTGAACACACATCTCATGCATCTCGCCATCCTCTCCACATCTGTCGCGGGGGATTTTCACGAGATAAGTATTATTGAACTTAACACGTTGAAAAATATTTTAAATGCAAGATCGCCACCGCTGTTTAATTTTATCCAAAAAGAGGAAGGGAAAAATAACGATAATCCGCTTTAGAGTTACGGGTTCGGGGTTGGGTATAAAAGGGGAAGGTAATTAGCACCCTCTACATCTGGTACTCCACAGAAACTTTTTGCTTATGTTTATGTGAATGCTTTGCTTTTTTCGCTTTGATCGTTTGATTGGGGAGATGAGAAAGAACTTGATTTTATTGTTTTTGGACTCGATAAAGTCCGTAGACTTCATTCTACGTATCTCCAAGGCGCAATGGAGAAATCAGAATCCACGTAGTTTCTCCCAAAAGAAAAGGGGAAAGTCTGTTTTTTGATTTTAGATTGGCGGGTCTTGCCATCTCTTGCTCGACCTAGGCGGGAGGCTTCGAGACTGACACGTCTTTTGAAAATGTTTTTAAACTGAAAAGCCAAAGCTGGCAAAAGATTTGAATGAGCCTAAACCCGAAACAATACATAAATGGGCTCATTATAAGGAGCCCAAAGTAAGCTTGTGAGGGTGTGAAAAGGGTTTCTTAACGGCGACCGTTGGAATCGCATCGGTTTTCCTTTTTTGGATTTTTTCGATTTTTTAACATAAAACGTGAACAAACGATTAAACACACAATACAGAACATAAAAAATGCGAGAAAGTAATTATTACAACACAGTTAGCTATGAATAGTTAGTATTTACGAAATGAGTGGAGTTAATCGAGCTTGTGTGAAGAGGATGAACTTCTGATCGTCCAAATGATCGACGAAAGCTGGAAACCGTCACCGATGCATGCTGGCGCCTTCGTGAGTACCTGACTTCAACGTCGCTTTTGATCGGTGAAACGACGCCGGAATGAAATGAACCTTGATATTTTGTGCCTGGAATCAACGAACTTCAAAGATATGAAAATCGGTTTTGTGTTTCGGTGAATAATCGGGAGGATTTTGGGTTACCGAAAATGAAGAACAAGTGAAATACGTAACCTTTTGGACAAATATTTCTTTTCAATTCTCTGTTTCTCTCACCACACGTTTTTTCCTTACTGATCCACTCTTTTTCTCTCTCTTTTTCTTACTAACCACACCTATATATATATATTAGGATTACTTAAACAATAAGAAACCTAAAAAATTAACATAAATTAATAAGATATAGTTAAATTACTTAAACAATAAGAAACCTAAAAATATCTAACATAAATTAATAATATATATTTAGATTACTTAAACAATAAGAAACCTAAAAAATATCTAACATAATTAATAATATATTTAGATTACTTAAACAATAAGAAACCTAAAAAATATCTAACATAAATTAATAAGATAGATTTATATATTATATAATAATAATAATAATAATAAACTAATATAATATTAATCCTAATTAAATAAACTAATTAACAACTAAACACAATTACTATTAAGCACAACTAATATTAACGGCACACGATTAAAATACGATAAAATCGAGCGACACGAACGCGATAAAAACGATGACAATTTGCACAGCAAAACAGACAAATTGATAAAACCAATAAACCAGCAAACCGGTAAACCAGTAAATAAACACGACTCAAACAGACTCGATTAAATCACACGGCACAACACGTATTAAATAAACACCCTAGGCAATAATAAAATCAACACGACATCACGAAAACGCTGACAAACACAATCACAAATAATCGGACAATACGAAAACTCTAATATATTCGAAATAAGTCAAAATACCGACAAATAAATAATTAAATAGATAAAAATGCACAAACCTAATCGAGCGATGCAACGCACAACAGAGATAAGCGAGATAAATACGAGCAACGATATCGGCCAGGTTTTGCTAAAACAACGAAATACAACACGGTAAGCAACGAAAACACACAAAACCAATCAAACCAGTTGTCACGCGAAGTTTAAGAAATTGAGATGAATACGAGACAACGAGATTAATCAAGATGTGGTCAACAAAGCCAAAGTCAAATTTGGGGTGCGACAGTATCCGGTATCCATGTTTGTTTTGGTGAGATTGGTATAAAGTCCATTGATTGGCATCCGATATCATTGTTTTTGTTTAGAAGATTGGTATAAGTCCATTGATTGGCATCCGGTATCCATCTTTCATTTGCTTATTTGCATTGTTGCCTCATTCCAAAGGAATCACTTGAATCATCTACATATGATTTCAAGAGGTGAACATCTAAGAAGTTTTTACTCCCTCACTTATCCATCCTTTTGTTTCTTTAAACCTCGTTTGCATGCTAATCCAAAACCTGAAAAATATTATGCAAACATTCTCATCTCTTTTCAAATTAGAACCTAGGCTTTAGGCCTTTGATTTTTCAAACTCCATTTCATAATACTTCTTTGAATTGAATTTTAATCATATCTTGACCATCTTTTTGTGAATAAATCCTAATTGGTTAATCCAACTCATTCAATTGTTTTTGGCTTTGTCATTCTTGTTAAGTTTTCATACATTAGCCATAGGTTTGATTTATCCTAGTTGGTTGATATTAATCTCACCTTTTGTCCTTAGTGATTGAATTGTAAGACTTCCTTGGCTTATTATAGGGTTAACCCCTCACTAGCAAGTTGAAGCTATTCGCACATGGTGGACTTGTTGTTTGTATAAGGTTGAGTTTTCTCCCGTGGATAAGAAAGACCTTAGGGCTTTTGTTTTAAAATGAACCCACTCATATTTTGAAATCTTTTAGCCGAACTACGGCGTTTTGATCCTTACCTTCCATGGAAAGGTACGTAGGCAACGGGTTTCATCCGTTCAAACACAAAAATAATAAAATTGTACAGTTCTTTTCTCATCTCCCAATCATGTTTGCACAATAAATATTTCATAAACAAATAACATTTCGTACAACAAGTGTGAAAAGGGCTCCTAGGAGTACCTAGGACGTTTTTGGGTGCCTAACACCTTCCCATTGCGTAATTAACCCCTTACCCAGACTCGCTGATCTTTTCATTAGTTTCTATGTGTAAAACTTCTTAGGCTTTTGTTCGCTTTTTAGCCATTCCTTAGGATAAATAAAAGTGCGGTGGCGACTCGATTCTTTGTATGCTTTTCTTTTGATTTAATCAATAAATCATAAGTGACGATACACCGCTACACCGATTGCACAGTTTTTTTTTTCTTTTTATCCCTAATTTTTGCCAAACCTTTTTTCATTTTTCCTGGTTCGCCGGGATGCCCATTTTTGCCTGGACTCTTTTATTCTTTTCGTCCAGCGGGTCTCTTATACGAAGTATTTTTTAACTGCGTCCGCTTCACAGGGGATGGAAAATCCTCCCATCCATGGTCGTCAACAATAAGGCTCCGCCAGAGAAAACCTTCTTGACCACGAATGGACCTTCATAATTGGGTGTCCACTTGCCCCGACGATCGTTTTGAGGAGGAAGGATCCTTTTCAACACCATATCTCCTACGTGATACACACGAGGTCGTATCGTTCGGTCAAAAGCACGCTTCATTCGCTGCTGGTACAACTGCCCATGACAATGGCCGCCAACCTCTTTTCCTCAATCAGGCTTAACTCTTCATACCGAGTCCATACCCATTCAGCCTCTTCCAATTTCACGTCCATCAGGACTCTCAACAACGGAATCTGAACCTCAACCGGTAGCCACGGCCTCCATCCCATACACCAGCAAGAAAGGCGTTGCCCTAGTAGACGTGCCCACCGAGGTTCGATACCCATGCAATGCAAACGGCAACATCTCGTGCCAATCCTTATAGGTCACAACCATTTTCTGCACAATCTTCTTAATATTCTTATTAGCTGCCTCGACCACCCCATTCATCTTCGGACGATAAGGAGAAGAATTGTGATGCTCATCTTGAATTCCCGGCACAGTTTCTGCCATCATCTTATTGTTGAGATTATAACCATTATCAGTAATGATTCTCTCGGGAACCCCATATCGGCAAATAATGTCTCTTTCAGGAACCTGACAACGACCTGTTTCGTCACATTCGCATAAGAGGCCGCTTCCACCCACTTGGTGAAGTAGTCAATAGCCACTAATATGAATCGGTGCCCATTCGAAGCTGTAGCTCAATCTTCCCAATCATATCAAGCCCCACATAGCAAACGGCCACGGAGATGACATCAAACTCAACGGGTTTGGAGGCACGTGCACCTTGTCAGCATAAATCTGGCATTTATGACACTTCCGCATGAAGTTGAAACACTGGGCCTCCATTGTCATCCAGTAATAACCAGCCTGTAACAACTTTTTCACCATTGCATTCCCGCTGGCATGGGTACCGACGACCCCTCGTGCACTTCTTTCATCAATTGGCTTGCTTCTTGTCGTCGACACATCTGAGCAAAACCCAATCGAAATTTCTCTTGTATAAAACCCCATCCTTGTTCAGATAGAACACCATGGCCAACCTCCTCAGAGTCTTTCGGTCCTTTTTCGATGCTCCCTCAGGATACTCTTGGGTTTTCCAGATAGCGTTTGATATCAAAATACCACGGCTTTCTATCATCAGGCGTTGTTTCAACAAAACCATAAGCCGGTCTATCTAGACGTCCCACCTCAACACTGGGGAACTGATTCCACCACTGCACCTTAATCAAGCATGCAAAGTAGCCAAAGCATCTGCCAGAGGATTCTCTTCTCTCGGCACATGATGTAATTCCACCTTGGTGAAAAACGTCAGCAATCTCCTCGTATAGTCCCGGTATGGATTTAAATGAGATTGATGCGTATACCATTTCCCATTAACTTGGTTCACAACAAAGCTGAATCTCCATAGATAAAAAGGTTCTTGATCCGCAAATCAATCGCCTCTTCAATACCACGAAGACAAGCTTCGTATTCAGCCACATTGTTGGTGCATTCAAACGTTAACCGGGCAGCAAAGGATATGTGGGATCCTTTCGGCGTAACCAAAACAGCACCAACTCCACTACCATTCACGTTAACGGCCCCATCAAACATCAGAATCCATTCGGATTCAGGGTCAGGCCCCTCCTCCGGATCGGTTCCTCATAATCCTTCGATTTGAGAAACATGATATCCTCATCAGGGAACTCAAACTTCATCGGTTGATAATCTTCAATGGTTTGCTGGGCGAGGTAATCAGACAATACACTCCTCTTTATCGCTTTCTAAGAGGTATTATGAATATCGTACTCAGTCAAAATCATTTGCCACCTCGCAACCCGTCCGGTCAATGCTGGCTTCACAAATATATACTTGATTGGATCCATCTTGGAAATCAACAAAGTGGTATGAACCAGCATATACTGTCTTAGTCGGCGAGCAGCCCATACCAAAGCGCATACAAATTGTAAATAACTTGTATATTTCTCTTCTCATCTCTTCAATCATGTTCGCACAAATAAATTTCTCACAAAATACCAACCTTACAACAAGTGTGAAAGGGCTCCCTAGGAGTACCTAGGATGTTTTGGGTGCTTAACACCTTCCCATCGCATAACCAACCCCCTTACCCGATCTCTGACATTTTTAACTAGTTTTGATTCGATAAAACATTTAGGTTTTTGTTCGCTTTCTAACCATTCCTTTGGATAAATAGAAGTGCAGTGGCGACTCGACTTGTATGGTTTACCTTAGATTTAGTCAATTTTCTCTAATGGTAACGAATACCCCACTACACATAGGAAAGGAAGATCCGAGCTGGTCCGTGCAATTGGTAGCTTTGGAAACTTACACTCTTTGGGTGAAGAAGAGAGCTATGGAGTTAAAGATGCCCTATCCATATGAAGACGTATGTCCATGGTTGTGGTTGAGCCATTAACTCTCCCTAAGCAAGATATAGAGGAGTTGGAAGATGCGCTCGTCAAGATGAAGCAAGAGAAGGATAGTGGGAAGAGTGTTTCCGGGTTTGAGCAGAAGCATGAAGAGTTGCAATTGGAGTCTAAGGACAAAGACGCACTTACCGAGTTACTTGAAGACTGAGTGACAAAGAGACGAGAGAGCCAGAGGTTTTCATCTTCTAGCATGCCCAGCACTTCCGTTGCTTGGAAGAAGTTTGTTGACTAGCTTGTCCTCGAGAAGACTCAGATGAAGGCTTCTTTTGAGACCGAGATCCGCCGCATTCGACGGAAGTACGCTCCTTCAGCCGATCTTCTGACATAGTTGTTAGGGATCCTTAGGATGACTAGTCTCCTTTTTCTCTTGTAGTATTCATTTGGTTCTGAAATTGGGACTCCAGGTTAAGCCTTCCAATTATATAAAGAAAAGAGTGTTTTGGTCAGATCAAATTGTTACAATTGCCATTTAAATATTTATAGATATTTGCAATGATTAGTAAGTTCCTTGAAATAAAAATAAGCAAGCATTGCAGTTCATGCAAATCATTTGCATAAGCAGGTTTTCGCCAGATGTCCTGAGTTGTGTTTTCTTCTGTGCGTTAGCCAAGCCGGGACTCACCGGTACAATACCCGAGCCAATCATCAGAAAATCATGGAACATTGGAGCAAGCAACAGAGAGCCGAAGGACGAGATCGCCCGCCTGACTGCCATGATGGAGTCATTTCGTGCAGCTCAAAACCAAGCTTGCTCCAACACCTGCAACTCCTTCTGCGAGGACTGTTACTTCAGAGGTGACTACCTCTACCATGCCTGCGTCTACGCGACTTTGCAACCGAAAGATGCCTGCCGGATTCCCGTGGGGAATCCACCAACTTTGTGCTCGAAGGTTTTGCGCTAAATTTGCTTGCATGCTGGCATCTAGCCCGTCATGTTCGTGCCACCTCCCGTTGTGCACACTTTGCCTCGCGTAGAGGATCCATCTATCATTCTGAGCCGTCTGAGG